>NC_142809.1:35688146-35787291 GCF_049724085.1 Artemia sp. Qi Xiang Cuo
ATATATATATATATATATATATATATATATATATATATATATATATATATATATATATATATATATATATATATATATATATATATATATATATATATATATATATATATCTTACATATATATCTATATATCTTACATATATATCTATATATCTTACATATATATCTATATATCTTACATATATATCTATATATCTTACATATATATCTATATATCTTATATATATATCTTATATATATATATATATATATATATTTTATATATATATATATATTTATATATATATATATATATATATATATATATTTATATATATATATATATTTTTTTTTTTTTTTTTTTTTTTTTTTTTTTTTTTTTATATATATATATATATATATATATATATATATATATATATATATATATATATATATATATATATATATATATATATATATATATATATATATATATATATATATATATATATATATATATATATATATATATATATATATATATATATATATATATATATATATATATATATATATATATATATATATATATATATATATATATATATATATATAATTTATTTATTACCCACTATAAAAAAGAAGTAGAGTTCAACAAGAACAAAAAAAAAGAAATTACATCACACAGCAGCAACATTTTATGAAATTTAGAATTAAATTTCCTGTAAATCATTTTTCTCGATTTATCAGCCGTGAACCAAACGAATCGTGCTCAAAACCCTCCTCTGGGCCATACAGTGGTGTTCTCTTTGTGGATGGTCAAGCTTTCACCACAGTAGAGTGCAGATGGTCTGGTATCATAATGGTATCTCTTTCTAGTGTAGATTAAAGCTTATCCCAATAGGCAATACAAAGAACTTCCCCTAAAAAATGTCCCCCGGATCCCATGCCAAATACTAATGAAATTTAAACATTTAGGCCTCATCCTGGCTGGTCAAGCTCTCTATCTCAAAGTTCCTATGATGATTCAAATTCTGAGAATAGGACAATGATTAGTGTTGTTGCTAATGTCACTATTTGACGAAAATGGGTTTCAAGAGGTCCTCTTTAGGAGCGCCAAAAAAAGAAAAAAAATCTCCCTAATCAAATATATGTCCCCTCCCCCTGCCCAAGATTCTCCTCCCCAAAACTTGGTAATTTACCTCAAAACTTCTCCTATTACCCCCTTTGAGATGAAAAAGATTACTACAATAAAGGTTGCAATCTTCAAATTGTTAAAATCAACGTTCTCTTTTAACATTCACCGTGATGGATCTTTGCTGATAGCAGTCCCAGATCAGAAAGCAGTAGATAAAATAATTAATCTAAAATCTCTTCTGAATATCCCAATTAATTTATCTAAATGGAACCCACAACAATCCCCAACAAAAATAGTAATGTACAATGTTCCTATGTACCTATTCAGGAGTTAAAAGAAGGGCTCTCAGATAGGACTGGCAACACAATCCCTGTTGAAGATGTCACCCAACTGGGTAAACCTAACTCTAATGGCCTAAAAACAAATAGATCTTTCTTATTTACACTGAGGGAAAAAATTATTATATCAGAAAAGTTATTCCTATTCAGGCAAATCAAACCACAAAAGGCGTACAAGCCAAAGCCTATCCAGTGCCAGAATTGTCTCAAACTGGGACACACAACAAACAAATGCAGTGAAATTCTCCTAGCCTGTAGTAATTGTAAAGGCTCCCATCCTTAAGAGTTGACAACTTGCAACAACACTCAGCCTATATGTATCAATTGTAAAGGCCCACATGAATCTACCCATAAATCACTCTGCCCTGCATATAAGAAAAGAGCCCTAACACTCCAAATAGCAACAGAGAAGGCCATTCCATACCTTTTTGGGGATATGGTAGCAAATGCTGCCCTACCACACCAAATAAAACCCATAATAAAATCAACCCAAACTCCTAAGTCAAACACTCCCAATGCAACAAGTACCCCTCACAAAACACAATCCTCTAAGCCCCCTAGCTCACATCCATATCAGACAGAATCACCAAGCCAACAAGCCTCCTTGTCCAGTGAGATGAGGTCTTCCTGCCCCCCCCCCCCCTCCCAAGAAGAAACATACCAGAAACACTACCAGGAATTAATCTCGTAACTGACAAACTGGATGCACAACCAAACATGCATACACCTAATATATGCTTATTTATTCTAAACTGTAATGCAGTTCAGGCAATGAATATACAACAACTTTTATTTTTATTTATTTCTTTTTTACTCTTCGTATTCGGAGGAAATACAAAGTTTGAATTGAATTGAATTGAACTACAGAAAATAAAAATCATAGCTGAATTGGCAAAAACATACATCCCTAATCCTATGCTCATTCAAGCAAAAAAAGGTCTTGTTTTACTATTAACAAAGATGAACATTGATACACAGTCATATGAAAAATAAATCAATAAAATAACACATATCAATACTCCAGTGGAACATAAGATCACTAACAGAAAAGAAGTTAAATGAACTAATATCTTTTATGAATAATAGTTCCATTGATATTGCTTGCCTCCAGGAAATTCTTTTAACCCAAAATCAACAAATTAAGTCGCTGGGATATACTATCCTGAGAAAGGATAGATCATCAGAGAGAAAAGGAGGTGGAGTAGCCTTAATAATTATTAATAATATAAAATTCTATGGCATCAACCATCCAGATTTTGTAAATGATGTTGATGCAATTGGTATCAGTGTTTGACTGAATAATACAAAAACTTACATAATAAGCTTTTATAACCCTAATGGCCAAACTACAGATGCCATGGATTTTTTCAGTTATATAAATAATTCTAATATATTGAAAAATATCATTATCTGTGGATACTTTAATGCCCACAGCCTTTTGTGGGGGAATAAACCAGCAAATAAAGCTGGTAAGTTCCTTGAGTGTATGATTTCAACTAATAATGCATTAGCTGTTGCTACCCCCTCAAACCTGAATAAATATTTCAACCCCAAAAGTGGCAGTTTCTCTACAAATGACCTACAAATTGTGTCATTAAATATTTTGAATAAAAATTATATAGATAAAATTGATAGTCTATGTACAGACCACTTTGCCATAGGTCCCTAACTGAACCTACTAAAACTCTATCACATATGTCCAAATATATTAACACTAAAGCAAATTGGCCTATGTTCCAAAATAAGTTAAATGATCAAATTACAACTTTCACCCTAAATTCATGTATTTCAAATGCCAAAGCTGACAAATAGGCTGAAGTTTATGGTTTAGTGGTAAGCCACAACTGCCACCAGATATTGGTACAAAAATGGTGCTGCACCACTTACTGGAGGGGAAGTCTTGCTGGAGCCAAATATTGCAATGGAATGCCCGCGCTTACCGCTATCATTTTATAAATATAGAGTATGTTAATACCCAATTTACGGTATATCCTGCTTCATTGTATGATAACGTGATCAAATGGTCAAACTCTAGACCAAGGGGGCCCTCGGAGGGTAAACAGACCCCCTTGTCGATATAATAAATGATGATGTCTCGCAACTCTTTTCCTACCCTCTCTGGGTTCCTGGAAAAATAGTCTACACAGCTGTAAGAAATAGCTTACTTTTAATCTTCCAAAAAAGTGCACAAAACATATATAAATCCCCACCTGGCGTCTCAAAGTCGACTAAGTACTAAAACACTGGTTCTATACGACGAACTTTGCATAGGGGTAGACCTTCGCTTGGCCCGGGCCAATCCTCTAAATTATCTTTCAAATCCCTGGCTACGTTTGCGTAATTTTGTCTTTCAATGGCCCAGACCGGGAAGACCAAAATAGGATTTAACTTCAAAGTTTACTTATTGCAAAAGAATCTAGCTTAGCAACGAGAGTTCAGCTTATGATTGAAAATTATCTTATAGGCAAACAGAAAAAATGGCTCATTTATCTGGAAAGAACCGAATCAAGGGCTGGAACCCCAACACCCCCCCCCCGTAAGATAAGTGACCACCCAGCACCACGCTGGGCCACAATTATAAACATAACACTGAACCTCAACTTTACAAAATCCACTTGTCTTCTTTCTTCCACCAGTGCCTGTGCTTCCACTGCTTGGCTCTGGATCTGTTGTTATCCAAACGTCTCTAATGTAGAACCACCACGGTCTTTGTCGTATGGCATCTGCATTAGGTTTTGAAAGTTGAAGTCTCCGAGATTGGCAGAAAATAATCGTGCTCAGCACAAACAAAAGCACAACTATATACACTATATATTTCTATAATATGTATTCATATGCTTTGTTTTAATTATGTTTAAATTTTTGTTGCTGTTTATTAGCAATTGTGCAGGCTCTTTAATTGTTAAATAACAGAGACAAATTATGAATTATAAAATGACAATCAAGTTTATATGCCAAAACAGTAATGACTAAGTAAGATGAGTAATTCATCAGTGACTAAGTCATGGTGCCATCACCCGCCTATACCTTGACTGAAGTACAAGTAAGTAAGGTAAAGAAGATTGTAAGATTGTAGGTCCTTAATGACTTGAGGTAGTTTAACATGATTCCAGTGTTAAAAAAAAAAAAAAAAATTATAAAACTGCCAGTGTCTTGTATTAACTAAATGTAAAAAAAAACAAACAAAAATGATACTAATATAGATAAACTTAGGTATATTATCTTTAATAAGGGGTGTGCTCTTCCTTAAACCCACCACCAATGTAATAGCATAATTTACATTTTGTTGAAAAGTATTATATTTTGTCTGTTGAATTTACTTGGAAGTTGTGCATGCCTATGAGTTTTGCCCTCTCTGTTTTTTAACCCAAAGGACTTGCCCTATAAGTTTCAAGTAGATCTGAGAACTTTGTTCCTGAAGTTGGAGAACAGGTATATGCTTCTGAAATTCCCATTCTCCAAGCTTTTTTTGGCATTAAATCCTAAAGTGCACATTCCATGTCATTGTGCTACGTTTCCATCTCAAAAAAAGAAAATTTCAAAATAAATTTTATTTTATTTTAGTTCCCAGTTCAGAATTGCTAAAGTTATTATGTAAACTGCAAAAGTATTTATGGTGTCTGGTGGACCGAGCTCTTCTGGAATTGTCTCAATCTCCCAAAGCCCCTTATTGCTCCCTTTTCAAAAACAGTTTTCCCTTACAACTTTTTTGACATGCCATAATGAATTGTGTTTTAAATTTGGTGTCGGTATTTTGGCAAATTCATGACTTTGTGAAATCCTCCCCCTGAGTATCTCCCTTCGCCCCAACGGCTCCTGCAACAAGTGGTTCAACCAGTACCAAAAATTCAGCCGGTACCAGCATGGCATATGCAGTACCTCGCTTGTCAAGATTTTTAGTACTTGATTCACTCTTCAATAGTTGTACATATTTATTTGCTTTACTTCATTATTCTTTTTATTTGTTGTGTTTTTTATGGTTTTTTTTCTTTAACAACTGGATATTTCAATGTGTTAGGTTTTAGTTTGACTCTGTGCTATTTTTAATCAACATATAAAGTTGTATGTCGATTACTATGGCTGTGATATTTATATGTTTACTGCTTTGTATTTTATGATGACAAGAACTGCTGCTGATCAGCATGACCATGCTCGTTATTGTTATCGTGTCTGAGCAATAATTTAGATTTTTTAATTCAAACTAGAAAAAATGGAAGTTTAAGGGGCATATGTGATTCTAATCCTTTGCCTCAGCCCTAGACTTCAAATGAAATGACAAACTCATAACAGATAGAAGCATTCTTAACTATGGCAAGAATTATACCTAGCTTTTCGAAATCTAATGTCATATTAATCTATATGGCCAGAGATTTGCACTTACTATAAAACCTTAGAGGCTTGATCTTGTAATAAACCAAAATTGGTGGCATGGACAAAGAAGAAAGTGTTGCTCCCACTGTGAAATGAACATGAATAATGAAGCCAAACTTAAAACATACATAAACTACCACAAAAAAGTATGATTTTGTTACCTCCCAAACTCCCAAAGAGCTGAGTGTCTTTTCATCTAGCTTTCAGCAAAGCACAAATAACATTCAGGCCTCTTTTCGACTCATCATCACATCTATTTGTGATGAAAAGATTATTGACATGAACCATTTGTGACAAATCATCTATTTGGCTTTGAGATATATAGCTAATGGGATGGCAAATCTACGTTGGGTTATACCTCCTGCTGCTCAAATATTGTGATGCTTTAAGTCCAACCCCCATTAAACAGATATTATTCAAATTTTCTTAGTGCCCACAAACCTTGACCTCTTCGCTACAATAACAGAATTGTGGGGTCCATACATCAGCTTTGTATTTGCTTGTAAAAACTGCGTATTACTGAAAACTAAAACTCCATTAGTTTACTGATACCTTCGAATTTTTCAATTGTCCTCCTGACTTTTCTCCGACATACCTATACAACCTAGATGTTAGCTGCGCAATTTCCTAGTGACTCAGTTCACGTCCTTCATTAGCTACACAATTCAACGGACCAAGAGAAATTGTTGCGAGGGAGTTTAGTGGAAACAGTTAAGAGTATGAGCTTGATAAGTCCTCTTCTTCAGCAAAGAGCTCTTTTAAAAATTGCTAAGATTTATTGGAGCTTAATTTAGATTAAACTAGGTGAGCTTTAGGGTAAAAAAAACCTTAAATTTTAATAATTCTCATTGTGTATATGATCACCCACCCCTATACACACTTGTTAAGGGTTTAAATCTGTGTCTTTTTCTTTTCTCATGACATGGTGAATGCTTTTTGCAGTTTGACCCTGGAGCAGAAGAAGCATTTCTTTTAGAGCACAAGTTAGCTGAGTTGGACAAACTAGGACAATCAGATAGTGATGTTCAAACCTCACGGTACTCATCAAGCCATGAGTCATGGTTTTCATATGGCACCAATTTTATCACTGACATCATTGAAAACTTACAGGTAATTTTAGAAATGATTAAAATGAAAATTTTTTTTTTTTTACATAAAATAAGAAAAGATAATAGTTAATTCCGATTTCTATGAATGTTTATGAACAAATGCATTGTATATTACAAATGTATTGGTGTTTATACTAGAAGTAATTAAATTTATTGGAATTAAAGAATACATTTTTTTCTGTCATAAATTGCATTCTATGATTTAAGATGATTGAGCAAAGGTTTTTTTGACAGTTTGCCACCCCGAAAATATTTATTACCAAAGTGTCTAAATAGTGGTCTTTGTATTCGTTATATATTCTTGTGATGAGGTTTTATGTAGGTTGCACACATCAACCACTTAGAAAGAAGACTCTTGAGTACATCACATCTGTGAGGGATACTCTAGGTAAAAACCACAATTTAGAGACGTTTGTTCCTGCCTCGTCAAAGCACATTAGTTCCTGCATCCATTTCTTCTTTGTAACCAATGTTATTGTTCTTAAGACGATTTTATTTATTATTAGAATGATTATAGTAAAAATTATGACTATATCTCTTCTGATAATTATGAATATTACGAAATTTACCTAATTCCAGTCCTTTGAAAAGCCTTGATTCATAAACCACGATTCTAATTCCTGATTTGTCGTTCTGTTAATTTACATGATTCCCTGTTTTTGTGAAAGATTTTACAAAGGGCACAGACATGAACAATCACACAGTTCGTGGTAGCGAACTTGTAAGGAGCGACCCGGCTCAATAGTAACTGAATCTCTAAAAATCGAAATTTGGTACCAATAGATACACCAAAAGAATTGGAATCTTATGCTGATTTTAAATGTATAAGTTTCATCAAGTTTAGTCTTACCCATCAAAAGTTACAAGCTTGAGAAAATTTGCCTTGTTTTAAAAAAAGAGGGAAACACTCTCTCAATCTCACTGAATCTCTCTCAATCTCGCTCAATCTTTCTCAACTTCTCTCATTCTCTCTCCAGAAGCTCTTGATTTTTCAATTGCCAAAGCATCAGAACTCATAACCTGTTGTTTTCGTTTTTTCATTCGTCTTTTTTCATTTCGTTTCGATTTTCATTTCGTGTTTTCAAAGGAACAGAGCATATAAAAGTTACGAGCCTGAGAAAATTTGTCTTGTTGTCGAAATAAGAGGGAAACACCCTCTCTCTCAATCTCACTCAATCTCTCTCAGTCTCGCTCAATCTTTCTCAACTTCTCTCAGTCTCTTTCATTCTCTCTCCAGAACCTCTTAATTTTTCAATTGCCAAAGCAACAGAACTCATAACCTGTTGTTTTCGTACAAGGTGAGATTGACATTTGTATCGGGGGATGCATCAAGAGTTTTTTCTCAATATGAAATTGGACAGAATATGTCGTAGTTTGTTCTTTTCTATGTTTCAGCTATCTCTACAACCATAAAATTCATGAAACTTACAAAATCCCAATTTCATATGAACAATACCGATCCTTCTTATAATAGGTTTTGATCTGACACCCTTTTTTTTGGGGGGGGGGGGTGGATTATTTGGAGGTTTTGGGGGTTCGAATTGCAGATGCCACTGCAACCATGATTAGCCAAGTTCATATTATTGCCGGGTCCATTTTTAATAAAATTTAGTCCTTAGGCTTTCTGCGATATTGCAGTCCCTACGAGCTGCAGAGGAAACAAAAATGGAAGAAAAGATGCCACCGATGCAGGTTTTACTTGGTTGCAAAGACTCCTTGTTTTTCAAGTCAATTGATTTTCCTCGTTGTTCAAGCCAAGGGACTATGATTTTCGAGTTCACTCACTTTGGATACAACCATAGTATGCACTACCTCCCGCATGGTCAGAACTTTGAATGGGCACACTATAACAAATTTAGATCGTGTCAAAAATATTGTCGTCATCTTTCAAATGTAATACCAGGTGGCTTTAAACATTCAATTTAGTATTTAATAGCTTTTTAGCTTGCAAAATTCTCGATTATACGAGTAGTAAGTAACTGTTGCTTTACAATGGATTAAATTTTCGCACCATGAGTCATCAATCTCCTCAAAAAATATTATTACCAGCTTCTCCGTCATGTTGTAGAAAATACTTTAGAAAAAGAAAAATATATTTCACTAAATGTAGTAAATATTCTAGGCCATCTATTAATACATAAACTAGATGGGGCTACGTTGCTTCCAGATAGCTGTAGCAGAGAATATAGAAGTTTCAGTACTTAAATTAAAGTAGTTGGCAGCAACCTTGAGTTTATGGAATTCAGAGCAGATGGGCTCAATATGGGCATGAATCACCTTTGATGATGTCTCTTATCTTTGTAAAAATAGCTGCACAAGTACAGTAGGCATAACAATTATTTATTTAAGATGTTGTTCCTCCTGTGTGTATCATCGTTTCCTTACAACAAACTTACCTAATTTAAAATGCGAGTTAATTCAGTACAAAAGGGAATAAAACAAATGACTTCAAAGTCTGTCTTTTGAATGATCTTACTCCCCTTTGCCC
Source organism: Artemia sp. Qi Xiang Cuo (assembly GCF_049724085.1). Classification (NCBI taxonomy): domain Eukaryota; kingdom Metazoa; phylum Arthropoda; class Branchiopoda; order Anostraca; family Artemiidae; genus Artemia; species Artemia sp. Qi Xiang Cuo. The sequence continues at coordinate 35,697,551 of NC_142809.1, forward strand.
ACCTCTGAAAGACCTCTTTTCACCGGACTTATCCTCTTTTCCTGATTTTGCATTCACTCTTTTCTCAATAACAATCTCTAGGTATTCTTTCGCAGCATCACCTTCTAGGATATTCACTTTACCTTCACGTTCATCAGTTTTGATAATATCACCAATTTTCTCTTTAACCTTTTTGGCTTTTTCAGCATTAGTCAAACGTATATAACCAGCAACTTCTTGAATTTATCTTTAATATCGTCCAAGGAAACACTCATATCAAGATCTGTGATAAGTATAATTGAACTATGATCAGTTGCTTCTGTCAATTCCTTTATCTGATTCTTCTTTTCTTTCTCTTTTCTGTCAAGCTTCTCTTTCTTCATTGCTTCCTTTTTACTAAGGGATTCGTGCTTTTCAGCTGACCAGTTATCATACCTTTGTCTGAAGAAAGAAACATCCTCATGCTTAACATTCTCCTGTTTCAAAAAAGTTTCAGCATCCTCTCTAGTCTTAAATTCAACTAATGTAGTACCTTTTAAGTGCGGTTCTTTTTTCGACCCATAGTACCTCATGGTGATTTTTTCAACATCTCCAAAATTAAAAAAAACTCCAATAGTTCATCCAGTGTTGATTGATGCCTTTACAGTAGACGTCGTGATGCCTTACAGTACGTCAAAGCAATTTCTCTCTTAATCTCACTTGTAATTTCTCGTATAGACTTCACTCTATTGATTTTCATTCCATCCCCAGAAACTTGAATCAAACCAGATTCAGACTTTCTCAATACCCCAGTTACTAATAAAGGATTATCCGACAGACACTGGTCGTTTTAATTTAAATAAAAATTACAATTGTAAGCCTACTTAAAAAATTTTATGTATATTTTATAAAATAAAATTTTAACAAACAAAGGTGGATTCAACAAATTTTTACTCTACTTGTCTAATAATCTTATTTTCCATTGTTTCCTGCTGAATTTGGTCTAAACTAAGGTCAAACAAGCAATTAGTTACTGTTTTGTTTCTTTTTAAGCTCTTATTAAAACTTTTTAGTCATGTCTAAATATTATTTTTATGTTATGTTTCTTGAAAGCTTGAATATACGTTATTTTTGCTATTGCAAAGTTGAAAAGTGAAGAAAAGCTAAAACGAAAATTTTAAAACTCAGAAAGCGTAGGTGCATGACGTTATAGTGTAAGAAATAAAATCTTTGTTGGAATTAAATAGGTGTCGATTACCCCCTAAGTGTATAATGCCATTTGTCTGAACCAGCATCTTCCAGGAGATGATTATTATTAGTTATGCGTCTGTAAGGAGATGATTATTATCAGTGGAGACAGTTTTGCGTCTGTAAAGATATTTATCTTAAGATTTTATTTATATAAGTTGCTGTACTTCATTTCTCATAAAATATAAATTTCATGAAAATTGCTAATGTCATGTTTAGTGATGATTTCTATAAGATACAGTGTCATCGATATTTCTTTAACGATAGACTAGCTAGTAGATTGGTTCTCTAAGCCTTGTGAATGTATTGTTGACCTTAACCCTGATTGATCAGAATCAAACCGTATATGATCTTAATATAATCCTTACCGTATTAATTCAAGCCGATATATTTCCCTTGTTGTTCAAGCCAAGGGACAGTAAGTTTTCTGTTTAGCAGTTTCAAACAAGGCGGTTCTAATTGTGTTCTTTTTGTTTTGATCTGACTCTATTTTTAGGAGTTATGGGTTTTTGCATTTCTTAACATTGGACGGTATCGTCTCTACTAGGTTGCTAGCTACCGCCACAATCCGGATTCTCGGTAGGCGAAAATTTCATTTATAATGATTTATTAACTAATATGATTAAAATTATAATATAAATAATGATTCTCTTAATTACTCAAGTTACTATGGTCTACAGTTTTCGTTCCTTAATGTAATTAATTAAAAAAAAACTTTCCGAAAAATAAGTTATTTAAAGAAAATTAAATAACTACATTAAACCAAAAATGAGTAAAAATAAAATCAAATAATCTTTCAAGCGTGAAACTACCATAAATCTGCATCGATAAATAAATGACACCGAAAACGAACAGAAAATACAATAAATAACCTAGTCAAGCTCAAAACGAGCAGAAATTAACATGACTAGGGCTCAAAAACCCTGGGGATTCCCAAGGCCAGAACATAATTTGCACTTTACTGAAAAAAATATAAATGTTTTACTTTTATAACTTTAGTAAATCAAATAATATTAACATTTTGATTACTAAACATCAGTATGTGTATGTTAAACTGACAATGCACATTTATTTGTATTTGAGCCCAACACATACATAGGGGTTTTGAGCTCAACTGATGTTAATTTCTGCTCGTTTTGAGTTTGACTCGGTTATTTATTGTAATTTCTGTTCGTTTTGGGTTTCATTTATTTATCGGTGCTGATTTGTGTTAGTTTCACGCTTGGTAGATAATTTGATTTTATTTTTGCTCATTTTTGGTTTAAGGGAATTCTTCACTTTTCTTTGAAAAACTTATTTTGTGGAAAAACAGTTTTTTTAATTAATTTCTGTTCGTTTTATATTTATATAGTCTTTTAAGGGAAAAAGAAAATAATTCTTTAAATCTTTTTTTTTTTTTTTTAAGACTTTATAGTTTGGCCTACTATTTGTATGCAGGAGAAAAATTTTCAGCAATTTATAACAACATGTACTCTTTTAAAAATTTGGACACAAATAGTCGTGTTTAATTTAGTTGACCTGAAATAGAAAAATTGATACCATTCGCAAAAAAATCTGTTTACTTTCTTTGATAACTTGGATACACTTACGCTATTTTGATTTGGTTAAATTTTAAGAGCAGAAGTAGCCCTGAAAGTTTGAACATAATACCCTCAGTCGTTCTTGGGATACTGCTAAGATGCCTTATCGGGAATTAGCATTAACACAATGCATTTTGATTTAACCTTAAGGCAACATTTAATTTTTAAACATAATGGGTAAATGGGAGGGTACGCGTGGGAGGGGGACTAGTCGCTCTCCAGTTACGTTCGACTATTAAAAAGGGCATTAGCGCTTTCTGTTTTCAATTGAGTAATCCCTTTTTGAAGTTCCTAAGACAACTCCTTCAATACGAAGTGCCTTGGTCTAAAAAAAAAAAAAAGAAAAAAAACAAAAAAAAAAGAGAAAAAATATAACACATTGTACCCACATTGATCTTTACTATCAAACTGACAAGCGTTCCAGTAACTTTCGACTATTAAAAAAGGAACTCTCCCTTTCAATTTCCAATCGAGTAAGCCCTTTTTGAGTTTATACAATAAAGCTGTCTATAAACACATTATATGCCCCCAGGGCATAAATTTATAACCCGTTCCCGGAGTGTTGTGAGGGTGTTGTCACCCTCAAAGAATTAATTTAAAGATCTATCAAAGACGTTAAAAAAAATGGTTCTCTGACAATTTTGGTGTTATGTGGGTGTGGACCCGGTGTGAGTGAGAGGGGGTTACGTGCCATACTCTCTAAACCAACTATTAAAAAGGGAACTATCACTGTTCATATCAAAACGAATGAGATCTGTTTGAATTTTATACGACAACGCTGCCTATTACAAAATGATATGCCCCAGGGCCGACATTCACCCCATGGCCCTGAGGGATGGGAGGGGGCTGGCATAATAACAGCCATTATTTAAGGACCAGTCAACTACTTATGAAAACCGGTGTACCTCAAAACTTTGTTTGGTGGTGTGGGGGGACATGATGGGTGTGAGGGTGTTGTTACTTGACATCCAATCACTTTCAAGTATTAAAAAGGGCACAAGCTGTTTCAATTTATAATCAAATGATTCCTTTTTGAAGTTTCTACAACAAGGCTTTCTATAAAAAAAACCTTATATGCCCCAGGGATAACTTACGACCCCTGCCCTGAGGGCTGTGGGGGCAGTGTCATCAAAGACGTAATTTCCAGACTTTTCAACTACATCGAACAAAATGGGTGTCTCAAAATTTTGATTGGATGTGTTTGGGGAAATGGTGGGTGCGATAGTGGTGTTAGTTATCCTCTAATCACTTTTGACTATTAAAAACGGCACAAGCCCTTCTAATTTCCAATCAAATGAGCTCTTTTTGAAGTTTTTACAAGGTTTCGAGTATTTTTTTTAGATTGCAGCAACATGCAAAAGGTAGGCTAATTTCATTTACATTTATCGACATTGTTTATGCTTGTTTAGTGGCATACCCTTTATAGCTTAGCTTTTGCTGTGTTTTGATTGATCTTGTATTCTTGATTTGCAATTAATCATTGTAGACCTGGCTGACTGACCGTGTTTCAAGCTTTATTACCAATCTTGATGAATGCCAGCTATCATAACCACTAGTATGCTTACCATTGTACCATTGGAGACTCATGAAAAATAAGTTACATATAGGACATGATGATAAATTCGTTAATCCGGGTTGTCATAGGCAACGTAATAGCGCTGCCTAAGTAAAGAAGGATGTGAGTGCAATGTATTATTTTTTTTCTTGGTCTTAGACCAGAGATTGGAGTGGATTGGGCCATTTTTAACAGTGGGAAGTGATTGGAGAGCAAGTAACACCCCTTCCAAGCCCACTATTTCCCTAAACACATCCAATCATAATTTTGAGAAAGGCATTTTCTTCAGCGTAGTTCATTTTCAGAAGAAATTGTGTTTTTGAGGAGGACACTCCCCCACAGCCCTCAGGGCAAGGGTTGTAAGTTATGACCTGGGGGCATATAAGGTTTTAATAGAAAGTGGTGTCGCAAAAACTTCAAAAAAGTCTCGCTCGATTGGGAAGGGCACCGATTGGTGCCCTTCTTAATAGTCAAAAGTGATTAGAGGGCAACTAATCCCCCTCTCCTTTTCCCCAATCAAATACAATAAAAATTTTGAGTTAGCCATTTTGTTAAACCTAGTTGAAAGTTGTGGAAATTAGGTATTGAGGATGACAAACCCCCCCCCCCCCCCACGGTCCTCAGGGCAAGGATTGTAAGTTATGCCCTGGAGGCATATAAGGTTTTTTATAGAAGGCGCTGTCGTAAAAACTTCAAAAGGGGCTGATTTGATTGGAAATTGAAATAACTAGTGCCCTATTTAATAGCCGAAAGTGATTGGAAGGCAACTAACACCCCTTCCACGCCCACCATTTACCCAAACACATCCAAGCAAAATTTAGCCATTTTGTCCAAAGTAGTTGAAAGGTTCAAAGATTATATCTGATAGGATGAAACTCCCCCACAGCCCGCAAGGTAAGGGTTGTAAATTATGACCTGGGGGCATATAAGGTTTTTGCTGAAAGCTTTGTTGTAGAAACTTGAAAAAGGGCTCATTCAACTAGAAATTCAATGGGCTGCTGCCCTTTTTAATAGTCTAAAGTGATTTGAGGGCAATTAACCCCCTCTCACGCCCAACGTTTTCCCTAACACATCGAATCAGAATTTTCAGATAGCCATTTTGTTCAACGTAATTAAAAGTATTAGAAGTTAGGTGTTTGAGAATGATAACCCCTCTGAACCCTCAGGGCACGGGTTGTAAGTTATGCCCTGGGGGCATATAAGGTTTTTATAGATAGGGATGTTGTAAAAACTTCAAAAAGAGCTCATTTGATTGTAAATTAGAAGGGCTTGTGCCGTTTTTAATAGTCAAAAGTGATTAGAGGATAACTAACACCACTATCGCACCCACCATTTCCCCAAACACATCCAATCAAAATTTTGAGACACCCATTTTGTTAGATGTAGTTGAAAAGTCTGGAAATTACGTCTTTGATGGCACTCCCCCCACAGCCCTCAGGGCAGGGGTTGTAAGTTATCCCTGGGGCATATAAGGTTTTTTTTATAGAAAGGGTTGTTGTAGAAACTTCAAAAAGGAATCATTTGATTAGAAATTGAAACAGCTAGTGCCCTTTTTAATAATTGAAAGTGATTGGATGGCAAGTAACATCCCCCTCACACCCACCATTTCCCCCAACACATCCAATCAAAGTTTCGAGATACCCATTTTGTTCAACGTAGTTGAAAGGTCCGGAAATTACGTCTTTGAGGATGACAGCCCCCGCACAGCCCTCAGGGCAAGGGTTGTAATTTATGCCCTGGGGCATATATGGTTTTAATAGGAAGCGTTGTCCTAGAAACTTCTAAAAGGGCTCATTCGATTGGATATTAAAAGGGCTAGTGCCCTTTTTAATAGTAGTAAGTGATTGGAGGGCAAGTAACCCCCCTCTCAGGCCCACCATTTCCCCAAACACATCCAACCAAAATTTTCAGATAACCATTTTTTTAACGTAGTTGAAAGTTCTGGAAATTAATTCTTTGAGGATGACAACCCCCTCACAACCCTCAGAGCAAGGGTTGTATTTTTATGCCCTGGGGGCATATAAGGTGTTTATACAAAGCGTTGTCGTAGAAACTCAAAAAGGGCTCATTCGAGTGGAAATTGAAAGGTCGAGTGCCCTTTTTAATAGTCGAAAGTGATTGGAAGGCTTGACATTTTTACAGCTAAGATCAATGTGGGTACAATGTGTTATTATTTTTTTCTTTTTTTTTTTTTGTTTAGACCAAGGCACTTCGTATTGAAGGAGTTGTCTTAGGAACTTCGAAAACGGATTATTCAATTGAAAACAGAAGGGGCTAATGCCCTTTTTAATAGTCAAACGTAACTGGAGAGCGACTAGTCCCCCTCCCACGCGTACCCTCCCATTTACCCATTATGTTTAAAAATTAAATGTTGCCTTAAGGTTAAATCAAAATGCATTGTGTTAATGCTAATTCCCGATAAGGCATCTTAGCAGTATCCCAAGAACGACTGAGGGTATTATGTTCAAACTTTCAGGGCTACTTCTGCTCTTAAAATTTAACCAAATCAAAATAGCGTAAGTGTATCCAAGTTATCAAAGAAATCAAATAGATGTTTTTTTTGCGAATGTTATAAATTTTTCTATTTCAGTTAAAATAAATTAAACACTAATCTTTGTTTCCAGATTTTTAAAATATTACATTTTTTTATAAATTGCTTAAAATTTTTATCCTGCATAAAAATAGCAGGCCAAAATACAAAGTCTTAAAAAAAAAAAGATTTAAAGAATTATTTTATTTTTACCTGAAAAGACTATATAAATATAAAACAAACAGAAATTATCTACCAAGCGTGAAACTAACACAAATCTGCACCGATAAATAAATGAAACCTAAAACGAACAGAAATTACAATAAATAACCGAGTCAAACTCAAAACGAGCAGAAATTAACATAAGTTGAGCTCAAAACCCCTATGTATGTATTGGGCTCAAATACAAATAAATGTGCATTGTCAGTTTAACATACACATACTGATGTTTAGTAATCAAAATGTTAATATTATTTGATTTACTAAAGTTATAAAAGTAAAACATTTATATTTTTTTAAGTAAAGTGCAAATTATGTTATGGCCTTGGGAATACCCAGGGTTTTTGAGCCCTAGTCATGTTAATTTCTGCTCGTTTTGAGCTTGACTCGGTTATTTATTGTGTTTTCTGTTCGTTTTCGGTGTTATTTATTTATAGATGCAGATTTATGGTAGTTTCACGCTTGAAAAATTATTTGATTTTATTTTTACTCATTTTTGGTTGAATGTAGTAATTTAATTTTCTTTAAATAACTTATTTTTCGGAAAGTTTTTTTTTAATTAATTACATTAAAGAACGAACTGTAGCCCATAGTAACTGGAGTAATAAAGAGAATCATTATGTATATGATTATTTTAATCATATTCGTTAAGAAATCATCATAAATAAATTTTCGCCTACCGAGAATCCGGATTGTGGGGGTAGCTAGCAACCTAGTAAGAGACGATACCGTCCAATGTTAAGAAATACAATAACCCATAACTCCTAAAAATAGAGTCAGATCAAAACAAAAAGTACACCATTAGAACCGCCTTGTCCGAAACTGCTAAATAGGAAACTTACTGTCCCTTGGCTTGAACAACAAGGGAAATATATCGGCTTGAATTATTACGGTAAGGATTATATTAAGATCATATACGGTTTCATTCTGATCAATCAAGGTTAAGGTCAACAATACATTCACAAGGCTTAGAGAACCAATCTACTAGCTAGTCTATCGTTAAAGAAATATCGATGACACCGTATCTTATAGAAATCATCACTAAACATGATATTAGCAATTTTCATGAAATTTATATTTTATGAGAAATGAAGTACAGCAACTTATATAAATAAAATCTTAAGATAAATATCTTTACAGACGCAAAACTGTCTCCACTGATAATAATCATCTCCTTACAGACGCATAACTAATAATAATCATCTCCTGGAAGATGCTGGTTCAGACAAATGGCATTATACACTGAGGGGGTAATCGACACCTATTTGATTCCAACAAAGATTTTATTTCTTACACTATAACGTCATGCACCCACGCTTTCTGAGTTTTAAAATTTTCATTTTAGCTTTTCTTCACTTTTCAACTTTTCAATAGCAAAAATAACGTATATTCAAGCTTTCAAGAAACATAACATAAAAATAATATTTAGACATGACTAAAAAGTTTTAATAAGAGCTTAAAAAGAAACAAAACAGTAACTAATTGCTTGTTTGACCTTAGTTTAGACCAAATTCAGCAGAAAACAATGGAAAATAAGATTATTAGACAAGTAGAGTTCAACTTTGGTGACTCCAACTTTGTGTGGTAAAAATTTCTTTTATAAGATATTCATAAAAATTATGAAGGATGCATTCAAATGTAAATTTTCTTGAAATTAAAACGACCAGTGTCTGTCGGATAATCCTTTATTAGTAACTGGAGCATTGAGAAAGTCTGAATCTGGTTTGATTCAAGTTTCTGGGGATGGCATGAAAATCAAAAGAGTAAAGTCTATACGAGAAATTACAAGTGATATTAAGAGAGAAATCGCTTTGACGTACTGAAAGGCATCACGACGTCTACTGTAAAGGCATCAATCAACACTGGATGAACTATTGGAGTTTTTTTATTTTTTTATTTTGGAGATGTTGAAAAAATCACCATGAGGTACTATGGGTCGAAAAAAGAACCGCACTTTAAAGGTACTACATTAGTTGAATTTAAGACTAGAGAGGATGCTGAAACTTTTTTGAAACAGGAGATTGTTAAGCATGAGGATGTTTCTTTGTTCAGACAAAGGTATGATAACTGGTCAGCTGAAAAGCACGAATCCCTTAGTAAAAAGGAAGCAATGAAGAAAGAGAAGCTTGACAGAAAAGAGAAAGAAAAGAAGAATCAGATAAAGGAATTGACAGAAGCAACTGATCATAGTTCAATTATACTTATCAAAGATCTTGATATGAGTGTTTCCTGGGACGGTATTAAAGATAAATTCAAGAAGTTGCTGGTTATATACGTTTGACTAATGCTGAAAAAGCCAAAAAGGTTAAAGAGGAAATTGGTGATATTATCAAAACTGATGAACGTGAAGGTAAAGTGAATATCCTAGAAGGTGATGCTGAGAAAGAATACCTAGAGATTGTTATTGAGAAAAGAGTGAATGCAAAATCAGGAAAAGAGGATAAGTCCGGTGAAAAGAGGTCTTTCTGAGGTGGGCAAAGGGGAGGAAGATCATTCAAAAGACAGACTTTGAAGTCATTTGTTTTATTCCCTTTTGTACTGAATTAACTCGCATTTTAAATTAGGCAAGTTTGTTGTAAGGAAACGATGATACACACAGGAGGAACACCATCTTAAATAAATAATTGTTATGCCTACTGTACTTGTGCAGCTATTTTTACAAAGATAAGAGACATCATCAAAGGTGATTCATGCCCATATTGAGCCCATCTGCTCTGAATTCCATAAACTCAAGGGTGCTGCCAACTACTTTAATTTAAGTACTGAAACTTCTATATTCTCTGCTACAGCTATCTGGAAGCAACGTAGCCCCATCTAGTTTATGTATTAATAGATGGCCTAGAATATTTACTACATTTAGTGAAATATATTTTTCTTTTTCTAAATTTTTTTCTACAATATGACGGAGAAGCTGGTAATAATATTTTTTGAGGAGATCGATGACTCATGGTGCGAAAATGTAATCCATTGTAAAGCAACAGTTACTTACTACTCGTATAATCGAGAATTTTGCAAGCTAAAAAGCTATTAAATACTAAATTGAATGTTTAAAGCCACCTGGTATTACATTTGAAAGATGACGATAATATTTTTGACCCGATCTAAATTTGTTATAGTGTGCCCATTCAAAGTTCTGACCATGCGGGAAGTAGTGCACACTATGGTTGTATCCAAAGTGAGTGAACTCGAAAATCATAGTCCCTTGGCTTGAACAACGAGGAAAATCAATTGACTTGAAAAACAAGGAGTCTTTGCAACCAAGTAAAACCTGCATCGGTGGCATCTTTTCTTCCATTTTTGTTTCCTCTGCAGCTAGTAGGGACTGCAATATCGCAGAAAGCCTAAGGGCTCATTGTGATTAAAAATGGACCCGGCAATAATATGAACTTGGCTAATCATGGTTGCAGTGGCATCTGCAATTCGAACCCCCAAAACCTAAAAATAATCCAACCCCCCCCCCCCCCACAAAAAAAGGGTGTCAGATCAAAACCTATTATAAGAAGGATCGGTATTGTTCATATGAAATTGGGATTTTGTAAGTTTCATGAATTTTATGGTTGTAGAGATAGCTGAAACATAGAAAAGAACAAACTACGACATATTCTGTCCAATTTCATATTGAGAAAAAACTCTTGATGCATCCCCCGATACAAATGTCAATCTCACCTTGTACGAAAACAACAGGTTATGAGTTCTGTTGCTTTGGCAATTGAAAAATTAAGAGGTTCTGGAGAGAGAATGAAAGAGACTGAGAGAAGTTGAGAAAGATTGAGCGAGACTGAGAGAGATTGAGTGAGATTGAGAGAGAGGGTGTTTCCCTCTTATTTCGACAACAAGACAAATTTTCTCAGGCTCGTAACTTTTATATGCTCTGTTCCTTTGAAAACACGAAATGAAAATCGAAACGAAATGAAAAAAAGACGAATGAAAAAATGAAAACAACAGGTTATGAGTTCTGATGCTTTGGCAATTGAAAAATCAAGAGCTTCTGGAGAGAGAATGAGAGAAGTTGAGAAAGATTGAGAGAGAGTGAGAGAGATTCAGTGAGATTGAGAGAGTGTTTCCCTCTTTTTTTAAAACAAGGCAAATTTTCTCAAGCTTGTAACTTTTGATGGGTAAGACTAAACTTGATGAAACTTATACATTTAAAATCAGCATAAAAATCCGATTCTTTTGGTGTATCTCTTGGTACCAAATTTCGATTTTTAGAGTTTCAATTACTATTGAGCCGGGTCGCTCCTTACAAGTTCGCTACCACGAACTGTGTGATTGTTCATGTCTGTGCCCTTTGTAAAATCTTTCACAAAAACAAGGAATCCTGTAAATTAACAGAAGGACAAATCAGGAATTAGAATCGTGGTTTATGAATCAAGGCTTTTCAAAGGACTGGAATTAGGTAAATTTCGTAATATTCATAATTATCAGAACAGATATAGTCATAATGTTTACTATAATCATTCTAATAGTAAATAAGATCGTCTTAAGAACAATAACATTGGTTACAAAGAAGAAATGGTGGCAGGAACTAATGTGCTTTGACGAGGCAGGAACAAACGTCTCTAAATTGTGGTTTTTACCTAGAGTATCTCTCACAGATGTGATGTACTCAAGAGTCTTCTTTCTAAGTGGTTGATGTGTGCAACCTACATAAAACCTCATCACAAGAATATATAACGAATACAAACACCACTATTTAGACACTTTGGTAATAAATATTTTCGGGGTGGCAAACTGTCAAAAAAACGTTTGCTCTATCATCTTAAATCATAGAATACAATTTATGACAGAAAAAAATATATTCTTTAATTCCAATAAATTTAATTACTTCTAGTATAAACACCAATACATTTGTAATATACAATGCATTTGTTCATAAACATTCATAGAAATAGGAATTAACTATTAGGTTTTCTTATTTTATGTAAAAAAAAAATGTTTTCATTTTAATCATTTCTAAAACTACCTGTAAGTTTTCAATGATGTCAGTGATAAAATTGGTGATAACATCAAAGCTTGATGAGTACCGTGAGGTTTGAACATCACTATCTGATTGTCCTAGTTTGTCCAACTCAGCTAACTTGTGCTCTAAAAGAAATGCTTCTTCTGCTTCAGGGTCAAACTGCAAAAAGCATTCACCATGTCATGAGAAAAGAAAAAGACACAGATTTAAACCCTTAACAAGTGTGTATAGGGGTGGGTGATCATATACACAATGAGAATTATTAAAATTTAAGGTTTTTTTACCCTAAAGCTCACCTAGTTTAATCTAAATTAAGCTCCAATAAATCTTAGCAATTTTTAAAAGAGCTCTTTGCTGAAGAAGAGGACTTATCAAGCTCATACTCTTAACTGTTTCCACTAAACTCCCTCGCAACAATTTCTCTTGGTCCGTTGAATTGTGTAGCTAATGAAGGACGTGAACTGAGTCACTAGGAAATTGCGCAGCTAACATCTAGGTTGAACAAACCTAGCTATTGCTGAACAAACTGGCTATCTCAAAATTTTGAATTTCCTAATCATTTTCCTAAAATTTCCTAAAATTTAGGAAATTTAAAATGATGAATTTTAGGAAATTTCCTAAAATTTCCTAATCAAAATTTTGATTTTCCTATTGCACTTTGCTTTGCCAATCATTACCTTTTGCCCTGTTAATTGTCTTTGGCCCAATGTCAGCTACCTAACGCCATCTAATATAATTAATATCTTATTACAGGTTTTCCTATTGCACTTTGCTTTGTCAATCATTACCTTTTGCCCTGTTAATTGTCTTTGGCCCAATGTCAGCTACCTAACGCCATCTTGCATTTGGTGTTCCTTGGCATTTTTCTCAAACTTTTTTTTTTTCAGAAACTGAAATCAGACACCTATTACTACACTAATTTTGCCATTTATATGAATTATGCTAATTATGCATCATTATAACACCGAGGACATGCCAAGAAATGCCAAATGCTTGGGGTATTAATGTTTTTTTTGTCTCCATTTACGCCAGTTTCCACTTTTGGTTTCCAAGTTGTCATGGTAAGGAGGAAGAATGAGATAATGAAAGCAGGACTAGGCATTTAAGCCTCAATAAACATCAATGTAAAGTTTATTTTGCCAAATTTCAAGGAAATTCAGATCAAGCTGATTTCACATGTCTTCATTTTAGGTACAGTCTCAGAGTATTAATGTGACTTGAGATTGTCTTCTTTTGTAGAGAATTATTCTGAGTCCAGAGTTCAAAAAGAAACAGCTTTACATAGTTATCACAACGTCTGGCTATGTGAGAATCAAGAGGAATCAGTCGTTGAAGCCAATAAGATCATCAACAAATCCTAGATATTTTTTTGATTTTACATTAGAATCAATATGTCTCAACTGTAACAAGGTTTGGACATTCACTCACAATAGGGGGCTTGAACTCTGCTTTTCAGAGTGTTGTTTTTAATATGAACTGCTGCTTAAATACTAACTTGATTTATGCAAAAGATTCTTAATCCCCTTTAATTGTCTAAATATAATAATATCTCACTTGTTTCAATGATTCTTGAAAATTAATGAACCCTGTTAATTCTTATATTTTGTTTAATTGTCTATGACTATATCATGCTTCCACTTGATTTGCTTATAATTGCTTTTGCTTGATAAAAGAATCGAGTAATTTATATATCATAATCATATTGCACTTAGTTAGTATCATTGACCTAGCACTTCCTTTTGGTGCTTAGCCTGATTTTCTAATGATGGGTGAATTCTGTTAATACGCAAGTAAATACAAAGTAACAATGGGTTTATTTAAAAAAAAAATATATACATCATCGATTCCCTGAAGCAATGCTTTTGCGGGAGAAAACCCACGTACTAAATAAAATTACAAAGAAACCAAAAAAGAAGAAACAAAAAAAGATAAGATAAATGGGTAAGAAAAAAAAAAAAAAATAATTAGAGCTCAACTTACCGGACCCGAAAACCAACGAACCTCCAAACAACATCCAACAAAATTATAATAATTATAATCATATTCATATTCAGCTGCTACACACAATGGTTCATTTTTAAATTTTTTTTATCTTCTGTTGAATATGAAGTAATCAATAAAAGATAATATAATTAATATCCTATTACAGATTTTCCTATTGCACTTTGCTTTGCCAATCATTACCTTTTGCCCTGTTAATTGTCTTTGGCCCAATGTCAGCTACCTAACGCCATCTAATATAATTAATATCCTATTACAGGTTTTCCTATTGCACTTTGCTTTGTCAATCATTACCTTTTGCCCTGTTAATTGTCTTTGGCCCAATGTCAGCTACCTAACGCCATCTTGCCTTTGGTGTTCCTTGGCATTTTTCTCAAACTTTTTTTTTTCAGAAACTTAAATCAGACACCTATTAATACACTAATTTTGCCATTTATATGAATTATAATAATTATGCATCATTATAACACCGAGAACATGCCGAGAAAAGAAAAAAAACAATAAGCTGTACATTGTGTCAGCATTGTTCCTACATGCCTTAAACTTAAAATAACTTAAAACCCTTGCCCCGAGGGTTTTTGGGGGAGTGTCCTCCAAAAGATATTTTCTTTCTGGAAATCAACTATGCTGAACAAACTGGCTATCTCAAAATTTTGATTGGATGTGTTTGGGAGAATGATAAACGTGGGGAGGGGGGGGGGGGCTAGTCGCCATCCAATCTTTTTCGACTATTAAAAAGGGCACTAGCTATTTCAATTTACTATGGAATGAGCCCTTTTCGAAGTTTCTACGACAACTCCTTCGATACGAAGTGCCAGTGTATGGAAGAGCAATTAAATGCATATATAACATTATGTTTCATAGCTTAAACCAACATTTTTCTTTTTTAATCGCAAGGATAATGAAATAAATTAAAAAGCAAAGAAAACTTTATTACTGAAGGCTTGTGTCTCTTCCCCCTTCTTTACAGGTCAAGAAGCCTTTGTGGGGATTAGTGTTGTGTATTTATTGTCAATGGATTGTAAATAGATCTTGTCAAATCGCATTGGATCTGTTTCGTTGAACAACGTATTCAGTAGCTCCATGGACAATACTTTATAAAGTAAATTCACCGCCGTGTTTCGCTACCAGGATCCCCCATAGATACCTCTATTTGTTGGCAACCTGCTGTAGTACCAACGAAATTGCGAAAGAATCTTTCTTTTGCTCCTTTATTCCATTTTATGCTAACACACATAACAAGTGTATTTTTTAACACTACCCACATTATATTTGCTATACTTTCTGTGCAATAAACAATACAACTAATAATTGCTTACTTATCTGGTAGCGCGTATCTTGTGCATGCTTGGAGGCTGCAGTATTGAACTCTGACATGTAGTAACGTCCCTAAGTTGGAGCTGCATACAATTGTACAAAAGACGTGAAGTTAAGGCTGTTTATTTAATTTGAAAATTGAACTGAAATAATTCAGAAAAGGGTACATCTAGAAAGCTCTCAATAACTACCCGAATTGGAACAAAAACACGTTTCACTGGTTAGGTTGTACTGACCTTGTATATGTGGCGTTAATAAAGTAATGATAAAAGAAGAGAATCAAGAATACTAGGTTGATAAAATGATATCATTTGTTTTTGTCCTATGTTATGAGGTGTCACAAGCGAAGAGAACCTAAAATGAACATTTGTATGCTGGTAAAATAACCCAAATAAAAATAAAGAAAAGATTCCAACCTCTTTCACACAAAGGTAAAGCTTTCATAATAAATGCGTGCTCTGTTCTATAGATGGCATATCAGCATTCCAAATTTAAATTTGGCATATTGATGCTTCATTAGCCGCATGTACAGTGAATGTACAGGAAAAGGGCTCCTGGAATATTGAAATGATTGCAAGTTTTCTTCCGACCTTTGACATTTACCACATCATTCGTCCATATTTTTAGCTGTGTTACACTAGTAAATGCCCTCTGACACGGGATTTTGCGTACGTGCCTAGTCTTTGTTTCAGAAATCTTCATTTTTTTCAAAATAATCCAAAAGTGTGATTATAATACTTCAGAAAATATCAAATCTGGCAAAAATATATTACAGAACAACGGAATAAAGATATTATCCGAACTTCATTGACAGGCATAGAAAAAGGAGCTTTCTTAACTAAGCAAGGGAAGAAATGCTTAACTTACCAAAGATCCAAATCAACTGAGTAGTGTGCTAAACACTAAATGCCAGAGTTGTAACTGAACTGTAAGCGTTTAATTAAGGAGTGGAGCATGAAAATTGTTACACACAATTTTTATTATCAAATCTCAGAGAATTCAAGCAATAGCTTTATTCTAAAAAAACTTGTTTTTTTTTAAGAAAAGCGGATTTGCACTGTAAAATCGTTTTCAAGTATTAGGAAATTTCAGTCTATTCCAATGCTTTCAAAAACCCTGATTATCACAATTCTTGACTCCAATTCGCTGTCCCATCAATAATATTATTGTCCATTTTTTAAGGTTGTGATAAAGAAGGTTCATGTCCGTTATGAAGATTCAGAGAGCATTAGAGGCACAAGATTTGCCTTTGGTACAACTATTGGAAAATTATCAATGCAGAATTGTGACGAAAATTGGAAGCCTGAATTGGTGTCAGGGAATTCAGGTTATTCATTTAAACTGGTAAAAATTGAAAATATGGCGTTCTATTGGGATACAAACCCAGAGATGTACGGAGACAAGTCTCATGGAGAACTTGCTGTAAGTTTTATATGCGTATAAAAATAGTCTGTTTCTATTGTTGAAAGCAGTCTATACCCATTGAAAGGCTATCAGAGTGGTAATTCAAAGACCTCAGATTGTATCTCTTGTGAAGCTTAGATTTACATTTCATCCCTCGAGCTAAGCAAGTTCTATCGGTTGATTCAGTCTCTTTCCTCCTATCTTTATTCGACTCTCAAAGTATTTGTAAATTTTAGTTTTTTTTTTTTCCAAAATGCCCTCTATTCTTTTTTCTTATTCTTTTTTTTTATTCCTATTTTTGTGGCACCAGGTACTTAAAGGTATCTGATATGCCACTAATAAATCTAATATTCGCATAAGTACAAAGGATCTAGAGCCGAACTGGCCAGCCATGACAAAAAACATTGAGAAATGACTATAAAGACAGAAAACGGTTCTATGGCCAGTAAATGAAGATACATAGTTGTATGCGAATGATCGCATACGTAGTTGGTACAAGAAGTTTATAATATCAAAATCGTTCTCGTCATTTCTTAAATTCCCACTAAAACATTCCTTTACAGACAACTAAGCATTAATCACAGCAAAAAAAAAAAAAAAAAAACAAACAAACAAAAAAAAAGTCAATATGCTTTGCTTCTTAACTTTGGCTTCGCTAAAAAAAAGGGTACGGAATGGGGTTGCTCGTAGAGATAGGGGAGGGCCATTCCTTAATTTTTTTTCGATAACTCCTTCAAAAGATGTGGAAGATTTAATATTAAACTTCAGTGTTTGATGTTGGGCCGGGGGAAACATTTCACACTGTTTTGGGTGGAGGGAGGGGGGGGGATTTATTTTCAAAAATCTGGGGTCTAGGAGAGGCAAATTTGTCGTTTATGATTTTTTTTTTCGATTCAAATACCAAAAAATCCATTTTCTATTAAAAAAACAAGAAAAAACAAAAAAGATAAATTTCAAAATCTAGGGAGAGGCATGGGCTTCCTATACCCCAATTGGCTGAACTGGTTTTGTATCTTCAGAATATCTTCATTTTCATGCAGGGCACTTGAAATGTTTGACAACAACTTCAGCGGGAAGAAGCACTTGATTTTCATCAAGTGTTTTTTGGAGGAAGGGAAGGATTAATAATTCGATGATATATCAGGCAGGTTCTTTTGGTTTTTAACTATTTTTAGTGATTGTTAATTATTTATGCCCTGATCAGGATACAAAACATAGACTAGTTTTTAAAAAAAGGAAAACAAGGCAAGTAAATACACACATTGGTTCATTTTAAAATTTTTTTATCTTCTGTTGAATATGAAGTAATCAATAAAAGATAATATAATTAATATCCTATTACAGGTTTTCCTATTGCACTTTGCTTTGCCAATCATTACCTTTTGCCCTGTTAATTGTCTTTGGCCCAATGTCAGCTACCTTGAAAAAGTGAAAAAATATCACTTGTATTTCACTTTTGTATAGAAGTGTAGTATCATATTAGTAATCAGTAGAATGCGATCATAGTGATCATGACCAAGTTTTCAAGTGGTGGAAGAAGGGACTAGTTGTCATTCTTTATTTTCGAAGAAAATAACTTTTTTTAGTTTTTTTCCAGCATACTATAATCAGCTTTACAGTACATTTTATACAGTATGTTTATTGACTGCAACAGGTTTCAGCTGACAGGAGCAAAATGATATTAAAGAAAAATATGCAAAAACTTGAGGAACAAAATTGGAACCAGCAGTTGCTAGTTTCTTGTCTATACATTTAAATATAAAGAACTGTCAAGCAATAACAGCGCTTGTTAATAAAATGACATGTTAAATGCTCTACAATGGACTCTTTCCATTGCAGAAGTGGGATTTTTTTAAGAGACTACTAGTATAGTACAACGAGTATTCAGAATCTCAAATTGCTTAATTTAACATATACGTAAGAGTGGGAACGAGAGCTAGTGTCGAAAAAGTCACTAACGCCATCTTGCCTTTGGTGTTCCTTGGCATTTTTATAAAACTTGTTTTTTTTTTCAGAAAATGAAATCAGACACCTATTACTACACTAATTTTGCCATTTATATGAATTATGATAATTATGCATCATTATAACACCGAGAACATGCCAAGAACTGCCAAATGCTGTATGGTATTAATGTTTTTTTTGTCTCCATTTACGCCAGTCTTCACTTTTGGTTTCCAAGTTGTCATGGTAAGGAGGAAGAATGAGAGAATGAAAGCAGGATTAGGCATTTAAGCCTCAATAAACATCAATGGAAAGTTTATTTTGCCAAATTTCAAGGAAATTCAGATCAAGCTGATTTCACATGTCTTCATTTTAGGTACAGTTTCAGAGTATTAATGTGACTTGAGATTGTCTTCTTTTGTAGAGAATTATTCTGAGTCCAGAGTTCAAAAAGAAACAGCTTTACATAGTTATCCCAACGTCTGGCTATGTGAGAATCAAGAGGAATCAGTCGTTGAAGCCAATAAGATCATCAGCGAATCCTAGATATTTTTTTGATTTTACATTTGAATCAATATATCTCAACTGTAACAAGGTTTGGACATTCACACACAATAGGGGGCTTGAACTCTGCTTTTCAGAGTGTTGTTTTTGATATGAACTTCTGCTTAAATACTAACTTGATTTATGCAAAAGATTCTTAATCCCCTTTAATTGTCTAAATATAATGATATCTCACTTGTTTCAATGATTCTTGAAAATTAATGAACCCTGTTAATTCTTATATTTTGTTTAATTGTCTTTGACTGTATCATGCTTCCACTTGATTTGCTTATAATTGCTTTTGCTTGATAAAATAATTGAGTAATTTATATATCATAATCATATTGCACTTAGTTAGTATCATTGACCTAGCACTTCCTTTTTGTGCTTAGCCTGATTTTCTAACGACGGTGGGAATTCTGTTAATCCGCTCAATTATTAAATAAAAAATATAGACATGCTGGATTCTAGATTCCTTTCAAAAGGGGGTTGGCTCTTTAACGGAGAGTTGGGAATTCTGTTGATGAAGAGTTTTAGCTCACTGAATACTTTTTGAATATCTATATAGAGATCCAAACCGAGTTTCAGGTTGGAAATTATAATAGTAACTGAGTTCCGGTTACAATTGAGCCGGGGCGGTCCTTACATACAGTTCGTTACCACGAAGTGTTTGACGTAGTGATATAAACAAATTTCACCCCTTTACTCGTTTCACTCCAGTGAAATTTGTTTTACGTCACATAGTTTGAAATTTTGCTTGATGATTCATTAGAAATTTCCTCTAAAACATTTTCCTTTGGACTTTACTAACGTTTACTGCGTACTATATAGGTACTGCATGTATATATTTTGGGAGCCCCTGGAATTATTGCAGTGCATTTTTGGGGATTATGATTATTTTGCAACTTCGCTTAACAGTTTGATGTTTTTTTGCTTTTAATATTATGTTTTATCATCCATAAGTGATAAAACATAATACTTGATTTGCTTATAATTGCTTTTGCTTGATAAAATAATTGAGTAATTTATATATCATAATCATATTGCACTTAGTTAGTATCATTGACCTAGCACTTCCTTTTGGTGCTTAGCCTGATTTTCTAATTATAATAGTTTTTTGCTATGATTTTCTAATTATAATAGTTTTTTTGCAATGAAATTTTGCTTGATGATTCATTAGGAATGTCCTCTAAAATATTTTCCTTTGGACTTTAATAACGTTTTCTGCGTAATAGATAGGTACTACATGTATGTATTTTGGAGGCCCCTGGAATTATTGCAGTGCATTTTTGGGGATTATTTTGCAACTTCGCTCAACGATTTGATTTTTTTTTGCTTTTAATATTATGTTTTATCACCCATAAGTGTCTATAGTTTAGGTGAATGTGCATTTTCCCTACTATAATACTATCACACTATATGGGTCAATCTGTTCAATTTTAAAATGACACTGCCCATAGAGAGAATGTTATTGACCATAAGTTCAAAAACTTTATTATTTAGGATTTTGCAAAAGTTTTAGAAACGTAAATAAGTTCTTAGACAACAATGCCTTTCCATTTAATAATTAAAAAAATAAATGAAAATTCGAAAAACGGGTATAATATTTTTAATAAGGCAGTTGACAAATATTTTTAATTCATATTTTTTTTCAATGAAAAAAAAAGAAGTAGAATCGAAAATAACAAAAATAAATTAAAGAGAATATATAAATAAAACAAAAGTCAAAAAAATACGTGAAAATAAAAAAAAACTCACATATTGTTGATATTCATTATGTCAACTGTTCGTCAGTTCAAATAGAACGAAAAATAAGCAACATCATGTTTTAGAGTTTTCAATAGTCTTTTTTCGGTTTCGTCTGTGTTTTTTTTTTTTCTAATTTTTGCCTTTTATTTTATTTATATGTTCTGTTTAATTTAGTATAGCTTATTTTCTCACTAAAAGCCTTCCTGACGTAAAGTCGAAATATTCGGACCTTTTCTATTATTAAAAGTTTGTTTTTTTCATGATTTGCCCACTGCCTTATTCAAAATATTAAATTTGTTTGTCTGTATTTTCATTTGTTTAATTTGCCTAATTTATATATACATATATATATATATATATATATATATATATATATATATATATATACATATACATATATATATATACATATATATATATATATATATATATATATATATATATATATATATATATATATATATATATATATATATATATATATATATATATATATATATATATATATATATATATATATATATATATATAATATATATAAAAAAAAAAAAAAAAAAAAAAAAATATATATATATATATATATATATATATATATATATATATATATATATATATATATATATATATATATATATATATATATATATATATATATATATATATATATATATATATATATATATATATATATATATATATATATATATATATATATATATATATATATATATATATATATATATATATATATATATATATATATATATATATATATATATATATATATATATATATATATATATATATATATATATATATATATATATATATATATATATATATATATATATATATATATATATATATATATATATATATATATATATATATATATATATATATATATATATATATATATATATATATATATATATATATATATATATATATATATATATATATATATATATATATATATATATATTTAGTAACAAATAGTATTCTACTATGATAAGGCTCTAAATACATTCTGTGCACTTTTAAGGGCATGGAATTCTTGACGACAAGAAAAATCGAAAATATCTATATATTTCGTTAGATTAGCTTTAAAAAAAATAAAAAAATCTAGTTTTCATAAAAACATCTGTTATCATATTGAGTTTCTATTTCTAATTTTTAGGGAATATCCTCGCAAAAGTTAGTATTCAGTCTTTCAAGTTCTTGAAAGAGTGATTGAAAAAATCTGTCTGTCTGTCTTTCTGTCTGTCTGTCTGTCTTTCTGTCTTTCTTTCTGTCTGTCTGTCCGTCTCTTTCTGTCTGTCTCTGTCTGTCTTTTTAAGTTGACATCTGAAATGCCCAGAAGCAAGTAATAACACAAATTTGCACTGGGATCTATATGTATCAGACCTATATGTTGTTGAATTAATGATTCCGGCTGATATTTTAATGTAGCTCTGATATGTTATAATGAGATAGAAACCCAAAATTTTTAAATGGGGGTTGGGAAGGGGCGTGATATAAAAGATTTTTCTTTTTTAGGAGAGGGGAAGGGATCTGATATAAAAAAAAATATTTTGTGGGAAGGGGGGGGGGGTAATTTTCTAAGATTTTTCTGAATTGTTGAGGAATAATTACACTTATTGCACTGATTGCAAAAAGATTTTTCTTTTTTAGGACAGGGGAAGGGATCTAATATAAAATATTTTTATTTTTTGTGAAGGTGGGGGGGGGAAGGGTAATTTTCTAAGATTTTTGCGGAATAATTACACGTATTGAAAGAGTATATACTATACAGTAATTAATAGGTATTTTATTTAAAATTAATTACAAAAAAACTCCAAAAAATAAGTTTTTCAAAGAAAAGTAAAGACCATTTTAAGCTTAAGCTCAGCAGATACAAGTACCTTTTGAAATTCAAACTCAAAACGACCAGAAATTACTATTAAAGAGTAAATGAAACCCAAAACGAACAGAAATTAAATAAGTAATCATAGCAAAAACATAGAACAAGTAATACTATAAATGAATAAATAGATTTTGAAGTTCAAGTAGTTACAAAAAATATAAAAACACACTTAACTCAATTCCTTGTGTATTGATGCACGTTTGGGCCCGTAATAATTGCACACTCTAAATACAGCGTAACCTCCTGTCCTCTCCAATTTCCATTCCGAACAAAAAATAAAAAATGAAGCGAGTAATGCTTGGATTGAATATGAAAATTAAGCTTAAAACGAAAAAAATATTTTCCTATTGAAGTATAAATGAAAACCTACTGCCAATGACGCAGTAGGTCTTAGACTTTTACAGTGAAAGAAGGAGGTCATACCCAAACTCTTGTTTGTAGTGTTCTTGTTCGTTTCAAGCTTGATTTGCATATTCAATTTAAGTTTCACTCGTTTTATGATTTATGTATTAATTTACATTAATATTTATTGTATGTTTGTTTGCATTGATTGTTATTTAATTCCTGTTCGTTTTAAGTTTCATTTATGTTTCAATAGGAAAATATGTTTGTTTTGTTTTAAGCTTGATTTTCATATTCAATCTAAGCATTACTTGCTTTAAGATCTATATATTCATTTATAGTATTACTTGTTGTATGTTTTTGATATGATTGTTTATTTAATTTCTGTTCGTTTTGGGTTTCATTTATTCTTTAATAGTTATTTCTGGTCGTTCTGAGTTAGAATTTTAAAAGGTATTTGTATCTGCTGAGCTTAAGTTTAAAATGGCATTTATTTTTCTTTGAAAAACTTATTTTTCGGAAAGTTTTTTCTTTCAATTAATTTTTTTTATTTTTTTATTGAAAAAATTTTCAAGTTTTTAAAAATTACTTATTAAAAAATCAAACAAAAAAAAAAACAAAAATCAAATATTCATCAAAGTATCAAAACTGGTATCAAAGTAACAATATCAAAGGGAAAAAATGGATTTTGTCAACCTCGGTTTTTTATTATCTGATGTTTGAACTATTTTTACCAAAATGGCTATCTCATTTATCGGATGGGTTTGTGGAAAAAGGGCGTTGGGGGGTTAATTAACCTTCTATCTCTTTTGACTCTATGAAGTGAACTAGAGCTTTCTATTTTCAATCAAATGAGCCCTCTCTGAAGTTTATACGAGTGTCCTTTCTATAAGAATCATATATATCCCTAGAGTTACAACGCCTGTCCTTGGACCCTGGGGGGTTGTGTCGACCCTGGAGTTTTAATATCTGATGGTTGAACTATTTTTAACAAAATGGGCACCTCAAGTTTTTGTCGGATGAGTTTATCCATCCGATAAACCCAAAGGCGTGGAGGGGCTAGTTGGCCTTCGATCTTTTTTCACTCTGAGAAAATAAACTACAACTTTTAATTTCCATTCAGATGAACCCTCTCTGAAGTTTATTTGAGCATCCCTTTAATAAGAACATAGCTTACAATGCCTGCCCTCCAGGCCCTGGGGGGATATGTCGACACTGGAGTTTTTGTTATGGGACCTTTGAACTATTTTGAAAAAAAATGTCTCTCAAAGTTCATGTCGGATGGGTTTGAGGAAAATAGGCGTTTTATATGATCTTTGAACTTTTTTTTTTAACAAAATGGGTACCTCAAATTTTTTTTCTGATGCATTTGAGAAAAAAGGGCTTGGGGGGGGCATTTGCCGTCCGATCACTTTTGACTCTTAAAAAGGACACTAGAACTCTCCATTTCCAATCAAATGAACCCTCTTTGAAGTTTATACGTGCACTCCTTCCATAACAACCATATATGCCCCCAGGGAATAACTTACAGCGCCTACCCCAGGCCCTGGGGGGCTGTGTCGACACCTGAGTTTTGTTATTTAAACTTTGAACTATTTTTAACCAAATGTCTATCTCAAAATTTTTATCTGATGTATTTAGGGCGTGGAGAAGGGGGGGGGGGGGCTATGTGCCTTCAGATCTATTTTGACTCTTAAAAAGTGAACAAGAACTTTAAATTTCTAAACAAATGAGCCCTCTCCGAAGTTTATACGAGCATCCCTTTCATAAGAACTATATATGCCCCTAGAGCATTACTCATAAGGCCTGCCTCCGGACCCGTGAGGGTCGTGTCGACACGGGAATTTTTCTTATCTGACCTTTGAACTATTTTTAATGAAATGGCTATTATAAAATTTTAGTGGAAGGGCTTGGGGAAAAAGGGTGTGTGTGTGTGTGGGGGGGTAGTTGCCGTCGGATATATTTTGACTGAAAAATTGAATAGAACTTTCAATTTCCAGTCAAATGAGCCCTCTGAAGTTTATACGAGCTTCCCTTTCATTAGAACCATATATGCCCCCAGGACAACACTTACAACACCCATCCCCTGGGCCCTGGGGGATTTTTTGTTATCTAATTTTTGAACAATTTCCAAAAGACTGGCTATCTTAAATTTTGTAGCGGATGGGTTAGAGAAAAAAGAGCGGGGGGGGGGCGTGTTGCCCTTAACTCTTTTGACTCTTAAAAAGTGAACTAGAACTTTCAATTTCCAATCAAATGAGCCAAGTTTATACGAGTATCCCTTTCATAAAAACCATACTTGCCCTAAGGGCATAACTTAGAACGACTTCCCCTGGGCCCTGGGGGCTTGTGTTGACACCGAGTTTGTCTTATCCGACCTTTGAACTATTTTGAAAAAATGGCTCTCAAAGTTCTTATCGGATGGGTTTGAGGAAAATAGGCATGTAGAGGGGGGCTAGTTGCCCTCCGATCTCTTTTGACTCTTAAAAAGTGAACGAGAACTTTCAATCACATGAGCCCTCTCCGAAGTTTATAGGAGCATACCTTCCATAAGAGCAGGAGTTTTTCTTATCTGAACTTTGAACTGCTATTAACGAAATGGCTATACGTAAATGCATTTTTGTTATATGACCTTTGAATTATTTTTAACATAATGGCTACCTCAAATTTTGTATCAGATATATTTGGGGAAAAAGGGCTTGGGGGGGGGGGGTGTGGCCAGTTGCCCTCCGATCACTTTTGACTCTTAAAAAGGGCACTAGAATTCTTGATTACAATCGAATGAGCTCCCTTTGAAGTTTATACGACGACCCCTTCTATATGAAGGACCTCTGGGAAAAAATAAATGGAGCGTGGGGGGAGGCTAGCTGCCCTCCAATCAATTTTGACTAGGGAATTAAAACTTTGAATTTCCAATCAAATGAGCCCTCTATGAAGTTTTTACGAGTACCTCTTCCATAACAACCTTATATGCCCCCAGGGCATAACTTGCAAAACCTACCTCCGGGCCCTGGGGGGCTTCTTCGACACCGGAGTTTTTTGCTATCTGAACTTTGAACTATTTTTAACAAAATGTATATCTCAAAATTTTTATCTGATGCATTTACGACGTGGAGAAGAGGGGGGGGGGGAGAGACTAGTTGCCCTTCGATATCTTTTTACTCTTAATAAGTGAATAAGAACTTTAAATTTCTAATCAAATGAGCCCTCTCCGAAGTTTATGCGAGCATTCCATCCATAAGAACTATATATGCCCCTAGAGCATTGCTCATAACGCCAGCCTCCGGGCCCGGGGGGGTTGTGTCGACACAGGAATTTTTCTTATCTGACATTTGAATTATTTTTAATGAATGGCTGTTATAAAAATTTTATCGGAAGGGCCTGGGGAAAAAAAGGTGTGTGTGTGGGGGGGTCAGTTACCCTCGGATATTTTTTGACTCTTTAAAATTGAACTAGAACTTTCAATTTCCAGTCAAATGAGCCCTCTGAAGTCTCTTCGATTATCCCTTTCATACGAACAAGTTAGGCCCCGGGGCATAAACTACAACCCCTGCCCCCGGGCCAGGGGGGGGTGGTGACGACACCTGGGTTTTTATTATCTGACTTTTGAGCAATTTTTAATTTAATGGCTATCTCAAATTTTTATAGGATAGATTTGGGGGAAAAGGGGTGTAGGGGGGCTCGTTGCCCTCCAATATTTTTTGACTCTAAAAAACTGAACTAGAACTTTCAATTTCCAATCCAGTGAGCCATCTCTGAAGTTTTTACAAGCATCCCTTCAATAAGAACCGTATATTCCCCCAGGGCAAAACTTACAACACCTGCCCTGGGGGGCTATTTCGACCCCTGAGTTTTTGTTATATGGTCTTTGAACTATTTTTAAAAAAAGATATCTCAAAATTCTTATTGAATGGGTTTTAGGAAAAAAGGGCGTGGAGGGGGGTGGTAGCTTGGTGCCCTCCAATATCTTTCAACTCTTTAAAAGTGAACTAGAATTTTCAATTTCCAATCAAATGAGCCCTCTTTGAAGTTACTACGAGTATCACCTCCATAAGACCCATATATTTCCCCAGGGCATAACTTACAACGCTTGCCCCCGGTCCCTGGGGGGTTGTGTCGACACCGAAATTTTTTATATCTTTGAAATATTTTTAACAAAATAGCTATCTTAAAATTTTTATTGGATGCATTTAGGAAAAAAGGGTTGGGGGGGGGGAGCTGATTTCCCTCCAATATCTTTTGACGCTTAAAAAGTGAACTAGAACTTTCAATTTCTAATCAAATGAGCCCTCTTTGAAGTTACTACGATTATTCCTTCCATAAGACCCATATATTTCCCTAGGGCATAACTTACAACGCCTTTCCCCGGTCCCTGGGGGGTTGTGTCGACATCGGAATTTTTTATCTTTGAACTATTTTAACAAAACAGCTATCTTAATAATTTTATTGGATGCGTTTGGGAAACAAGGATTTGGGGGGGGGGGGAGGGGAGAAGCTGATTACCCTCTAATATCTTTTGACTCTTAAAATGGGAACTAGAACTTTCAATTTCCAATCAAATGTGCCCTCTCTGAAGTTTACATGAGCATTCCTTCCGTAAGAACCAGCTGTGATCCCAGGGCATAACTTATAACCCTTGCCCCTGAAGACTGTGGGGGGACTGTCCTACTCAAACATGTAATTTCCACAACTTTCAACAACGTTGAACAAAATGGCTCTATTAAGATTTTGATTGGATGTGTTTGTGGAAATGGTGGGTGTGGAAGGGGTGTTAGTTGCCTTTCAATCACTTCCGACTATTAAAAAGGGAACTACCTATTTAAATTTCCAATCGATTGAGTCCTTTCTGAAATTTCTACGACAACGCTTTCTATACAAAACCTTATATGTTCCCAGGGCATAACTTACAACCCTTGCTCTGAGGGCTGTGGGGGGGGGGGTTGTTATCCTCAAAGACCTAATTTCCTGGATTTTCAACTACGTTGAAATAAATGGCTATCTCAAAATTTTTATTGGATGTGTTTGGGGAAAAGGTGGGCGCGAGAGGGGGGGGGATTAGTTTCCCTCCAATCACTTTCGACTCTTAAAAAGGGCACTAGCCCTTTGAATTTCAAATCGAATGAGTCCTATTTGAAGTTTCTACGACAAAGCTTTCTATTAAAACCTTATGTGCCCCAAGGGCATATATTACAATCCTTGCCCTGAGGGCTGTGGGAGAGTGTCCTCCTCGAAAACATGATGTCTATCTGGAAATCAACTACGCTGAGCGAAATGGCTCTCAAAATTTTGAGTGGATGTGTTTGGGGAACTGGTGGACGTAGAAGGGTTGTTAGTTGCCTTCTAATCACTTTGACCCTTTGAAAGGGCGCTAGAACTCTCGATTTCCAATCGAATGAGCCCCCTTTGAAGTTTCTACGACGACCCCTTTCATATGAAGTGCCTCTGAAAAAAATAAAAAATAAAACAGTTGAGCCGTATGGCCTTTACTAGAGGCAACGCTGCAGCGTTGCCTCTGATAAAAAATTAGTTCTTTTGGCACAGAGGAGATGTTACTACAATCATCAAAATTTGATTGGTTCTGTAGTATTCGCTCTATAACAGGAGAGTCCTTGCGGGGAGGGCTTTTTCAGTCCCCTCTACCTCTCGTGCTTACTGCCAGTAATGCAAAAATCACCAGACTGCCTTATCATTGGCTGCGCGCTAGCGCTGCCTAAGTAAAGAACGATGTGGGCACAATGTGTTGTTTTTTTTTTGTTTTTTTCTACATACCCGGGCACATCGTATCGAAGGAGTCGTCGTAAAAACTTCGAAAATGGCGAAAATGGATTGGAAACTGGAGTGGCTAGTGCCCTTTTTAATAGTCGAAAGTGATTGGAGGGCAACTAAAAGGTTTTTATAGAAGGTGTTGACGTAGAAACTTCAAAACAGGCTCATTCGATTAGAAATTCAAAGGGCTAGTACCCTTTTTAATAGTCGAAAGTGATTGGAGGGCAACTAGGCCCCCCAACGCCCATCATTTCCCATAACACATCCAATCAAAATTTTGAGATAGCCATTTTGTTCAGCGTAGTTGATTTCCCGATAGAAAATATGTTTTTGAGGAGGGCACTCCCCACAACCCTCAGGACAAGGGTTTTAAGTTATGCCCTGGGGGCATATATGGTTTTCATAGAAGGCGTTGTCGTAGAAACTTCAAAACAGGCTCATTCGATTGGAAATTCAAAGGGTCAGTGCCCTTTTTAATAGTTGAAAGTGATTGGAGGGTAACTAGCCCCCCCCCCCACACCCACCATTCCCCCAAACACATCCAACAAAAATTTTGAGATAGCCATTTTTTTCAGGGTAGTTAATTTCCAGATAGAAAATATCTTATTGAAGAGTACACACCCCCACAACCCTCGGGGCAAGGGTTTTAAGTTATGCCCTGAGGGCTTATAAGAACAATGTTGACACAATGTACAGTTTATTATTTTTTTTTAAAGCAGGACACTTCTTATAGAAGGGGTCGTCGTAGAGACTTAAAAAGGGGCTCATTCGATTGGAAATCGCGCGTTGTAGTGCCCTTTTTAATGGTCGAAAGTGATTGGAGGGCAACTGGCTCCCTCTCCACGCCCATCACCCCCCTAAACACATTCAATTGAAATTTCTAGATAGCCATTTTGTTCAGCATAGTTGATTTTCAGGTAGAATATGTGTTTTTAAGGAGGACACTCCCCAACAACCCTCAGGGCAAGGGTTTTAAGTTATGCCCTGGGGGTATATCAGGTTTTTATAGAAGAGGTTATCGTAAAAACTTCAAAACAGGCTCATTTGATTGGAAATTCAAAGGGCTAGTGCCCTTTTTAATAGTCGAAAGTGATTGGAGGGCAACTAGCCCCCCCCACGCCCATTCGTCCCCACCACCAAGCCACTCTAAAGTATGAGATAGTCATGTTGTTCAGCTGAGTTGAATTCCCGATAGGAAATATATTTTTGAGGAGGACACTCCCCCACAACCCTCAGGGCAAGGATTATAGGTTATGCCCTGGAGGCATATAAGGTTTTTATTGAAATCTTTGTCGTAAAAACTTGAAAAAGGGCTCATTCGATTTGAAATTCAAAGGGACAGTACCCTTTTTAATATTCAAAAGTGATTGGAGGGTAACTAACCCCCCTCTCAAGCCCACCTTTTCCCCAAACACATCCAATAAAAATTTTGAGATAGCCATTTTGTACAGCGCAGTTGACTTCCAGATACAAAATATATTTTTGAGGAGGACACTCCCCTACAACCCTCAGGGCAAGGATTATAAGTTGTGCCCTGGAGTTATATAAGGTTTTTGTTGAAATCTTTGTCGTAGAAACTTTAAAAAGGGCTCATTCGATTTGAAATTCAAAAGTGTAGTACCCTTTTTAATAGTCTAAAGTGATTTGAGGGCAACTAACCCCTCTCTCACGCCCACGTTTTTCCCAAACACGTCCAATTCAAATTTTTAGATATCCATTTTACTCAACAAAGTTGAAAGCTTTGGAAATTAGGTCTCATGATGACAACCCCTCCCCCTACGGCCCTCAGGGCAAGGGTTGTAAGTTATCCCATGGGCTATATAAAGTTTTTATTGAAAGCGTTGTCGTAGAAACTTCAAAAGGGCTCGTTCAAATGGAAATTGAAAGGGCTAGTGCCTTTTTTAATAGTTGAAAGTGATTGGATAGCGACTAACGCCCCTCTCACGCCCACCATTTTCCAAAGCACATCCAATCAAAATTTTGCTGGCCAAACTATAAAGTCTTAAAAAACAAAAAGATTTAAAGTATTATTTTCTTTTTCCCTGAAAAGACTATGCCAGCCAATATAAAACGAACAGAAATTAATTAAAAAAACTTTTTCCACAAAATAAGTTTTTCAAAGAAATGTAAAGAACTCAAATAAACAAAAAATAAGCAAAAATAAAATCAAATAATCTACCAAGCGTGAAACTACCACAAATCAGCATCCATAAATAAATTAAACCCAAAACGAACAGAAATCACAATAACTAACCGAGTCGAACTCAAAACGAGCAGAATTTAACATAAGTAGGGCGCAAAACCCCTATGCCTTCCCAAGGCCAGAACAAAATTTGCACTTTATTGAAAAAATACAAATGAATGTGCATTGTCAGTTAAATATACATATACTAATATTTTGTAATCAGAATGTTAAAATTATTTGATTTATTAAAGTTATAAAAGTAAAAATTAGTTCTTTTGTCAAAGAGGAAATGTTACTACAATAATCGAAATTTGATTTGTTCGGTAGTATTTGAAGGTCTCTTTAACAGGAGAGTCCTGCGGGGAGGGCATTTTCAGTCCCCTCTACCTCTCGTTGGCGTGCCTACTGCCAGCAATGCAAAAATCACGAGACTGCCTCATTAAATTAGAAGACGAGGTGTTAGGTTTCCTGTTAATATAACATGTAAAGCTTTCGGGGCAAATAAGTGTAAGAATTAAACATTTTTTTTTTATCCAGAGCAAATCTTTTATATTTTCCTTAAGTTTGATTTAAATTGTGTTCTACTTGCCAAAGACGTATGGAAATTGTTTAGAAACACTGTGTTTTTTTATCTTGTAATAAATGCTCGTCCTCGAAGTATGACAGCTTAAACAACATTGTAAGTTACGTATCAAAATCTTTGTTTACGTTATTGACAATTTTTTTTCAGACCCAGTATGATCAGATGATAAGTTGTGTTCAAATGTTGAAACGGCTAGAGCCAGAACGTCGATGCTTTCGGAATAAGCGTCCTACTGCTATCACTGGACCACGAGAACGCTGGAAGTATGCAATAAATTGTATAGTTGATGCAATCCGAGAGCGGTGGAAGAATCGTAACTGGCCCTCTGTAATGAAAAGAGCATCTGACTGTCTCCTCTACGTTGAAATTTACAAAAGATATTTTAAAGATCCAACTGTAATGCAGTCTGATGAACTAGAGGAGAAGGAGCGAATAGAAATTGAGTTCGGTTTGTCAGAGCTGAAGGCTCTGCGAGAATTAGCTTTTGTGTCTGTGATAATGCCGAAAGAATCTAGTGAAAAGCATATGGGTTTTGTGCAGTCATGGTTTCCATCATGGACTGGCTGGTTATATGGGACAAGTACAGGCGCAACAACTAAGTCAGAAAATAAGGAAACTCTATTTGAAGATGAACTTCTTGATGATTTGAAAGATTCTTGTGAAAACGATAACGTTCTAAGGCGGGATGCTTTTCTTTGGAGATTTCATTTTAGCCTAAAAAAAGGTAGTATTACCCTTTCTGATGTGAACAATTCTTCCAAATCTTTAGTTGAACTACGATACGATGATGTTGTTATCGGTGTCGATTCAAGACCTCGTTTTAGTTCTTATGGATTGAGTATTGCCCTCGGCATAGTGTTTTTTGTAGATTGTGCAACAGGGTTTCCTTTGATTCTACCCCAGAGTCAGGTTGATACCACGTCAAATAGAACTTTATTCTCTATGAATTTTCAAAAGATCACCAGTCAATAGTAAGTTTGACTATAAGCTGCATTTGACTTCAATAGGACTAGAATGTCATTACCAGAGACGAATTTTGACGAAAATCAAGGACTTTTCTATGTTTGGTAATTCTGATTTTGATGAACTTGAATTCGATAGTTTTGAGGCTGTGAAGCAGCGAACGAAGTTGCAACTAGAAAAGACTCGGAATAAACTTGAATAGAGACTTTGGTATATTAATCTTGATATTGTTGCCCCACAGTTGGTATTTGATCAAAGTGAAGTATCTAATGACATGATTCTTATTGATTTTGGATGTTTAAAAGTTAGCAATTCCATACAATATTCTTTTCCTTTTCAAGTTATTGCTGATGATCAAGTGATTGCTGAGATGAGGATTTTAGTACCCCGTGCTCAACTCCAGAGGATAATATAGAAGAGGAACAATGTGATAGATTTTCTGTAGTTCTTGGTGATATGCAAATCTTAGTTGGAAAGAGAAAAGGAGTGTCTTGGCTTCGTTTCCGGACAAAAAATACATCAGAACTTCATATTCTTGATCGATTTTCGATATTTCTAAATATTGAAAGAAACTCTGGATCATCGAATCAAATATCCACTCCTTTATTTACAATAACTGGGTCTTTACCAAAGCTGGTTTTCCATGTCCGAAAGGAAGGTAAAGGCTATTATTAATATGGCTGATTCTTTGAAGTTTGAGTCCCGGAACCAAGGACTTGATGAAACAAAAAAAAATAAGTAGTTACAGTGATGTTGATGCCGAGCGAAGTCTTTTGGTTGCCTATTTTCGCATAGATAATGTGCATATACATCTGCAGAATGCATCACACCTATAGCTGAGGTTCAGGTTACAGGAGTTAAGCTCAATTTGACAAAAAGACCATTTGATACTTTTACCAGCTTAACTGTATATTCAATATTAGTTGATGATGCTCTACAGACTTTTGGGCCTGACTATGAACTTCTAATTGCTTCGCATAAAAGAGTGTATATGGATAGTTTAAGTGGCAGTATAAGAGACTCTGTCCTGTGTTCTCGACGGTCCCCTACATCTCCCGATTTGAGTAGTGGATACCAAGCTACTTCTCCCACCTCCCTTTATAAAGCCTTGGATAAGCTGACAGATGGAGAAACCAGAGGTAGGATAAAGCTATTTATCTTTATTTTCCTTTATATCCAAATTTGCCTACCCGTAGGTCTAATCAAATTTATATAACTATATGTGGGACAAGAAATGATCAAGATAAGTGTTTAATAAATGATCAAGACATTATAGCAGAAAGAATCAGTAGATTTTTCGAGAGGATAGGTCTAGTGCTTCAAAAAAGTCAACTAGCTCTAGCTAAATTTGACCAAAGGAATTGAACATTTCCTACTGCTGTTGCCACTAGCAATTCACTGCAACATCGAGCCACATGACGGTGGATGGCTGTGCACGTTCCTCCTCCTCTCATTCTATTCAAAGCTACATTCTTTACCCCACCCAAGAAGTTGATTTTCCTCTAATACTCTCTTATGACGCTTTTCCGCCCTATAAGTGAAGCTACCGACTTGATCGATTTACCATTACTTAATGTCACCTCTTCATCTGCTAGTCCAAGCAATTTAGTCTTCTTAACAGCAATTTTTAAGCTTATTTTTACGTCCTGAACCCTCAAAACCTCCAAAAACTCATTCATTTCCTGTTTATTTTATATTTTTCTATTTATAAATACATTTTTTAGCGTTTGAATACTAAATGTATTTATTATACTGAATTTCCATGTGATAGAACTGTAATTTTATACCTGCATATGGCTCTTTTTGAAAATGTTGAATTGATATAGTTTTTGCAGTTATGAAGTCAATCAAGTTGAAATGTTGGTTCGTAGTTGAATTGATTTTCTTATCTTCCTTACTGTAAATTTGAGGATGTTTTATATATTTACCCTGTATTACAACGCTTCTAATCTTTCCTAGTAGGCTTTAAATAAAATTTTTAATTTTTGGTATTATTTCACTAAATTATTTTATGGGACGCTCAAATCATCTATATAATCTAAGTCTGGGAGTGTTTTACGTTCCAATTGATAACACGTTCTCCCATAGCCTTTGCCTTGTTCCTTAGGACAGTCTGTCAAAATGAGCCATGCAAATGGTGATGGGACACGACCCTACTTAGAGGATGTTTTTGTACCAAACCAACTGTTAACCTCACTTCCTACCTTAACCACAACCAATATTATTCTCGTATATACCACTAATAATTTTAACTTACTTATCTGGTATACCATACAAGGTTAGGACCTTTGCTAAAACTTTTCTATAAAGAAGATCAGATGATTGTTCATAATCTATTCAATTGTGGACTAAATGTGTTTGATGACCCAGGTGCTTTTCAATTATTAATCTAAGAGTGAAAATTTGGTCAACGTATCATCTCCCTTTCCAAAAGCCCACTGTACTTCCCTTAAAGCTTTATCTACGGCATCTCTTAATTTAATAGATAATATCATGCTAAGTAATTAACTTCCTGTGGAATCAAGCTATTTCCTCTGCAATTACCACACTCGCTTCCATCACCTTTCTTATAAAGGAGTCTAATGAAAAGTTTTCTAAAATCTCTAGGTAAAAAAAAAAAAAAAAAATATCCTCTCAATCTTCAGTGTTATGCCTCTAATTATACGGCACTGTTTATTACTCCTCCTCTTCTAATAACTCTTCAGTCACTTTCAAATTCCCGGAATTTCAGTTTTTCAGTTTCTTCTTTATCATTTCCTACAACTCTATCACGGTTTAATATTAGCCTCTCATTTTTTTTTAGCATGCCAGTGCAATATCTTACTATTATGCTGTCTGAGTCCATCTTGTCAACTTTCTTTTGTTCTCATAAGATCTGTCTCTCAGAAACTTCTTGTAACTCCTTCTGTCTTCTACCAGGTTCAGAACGTTTTTGCTAATATTCTAAACTGCGTTTCTTATTTCTCTCCGTAAGACATCTTTTGCTATTTCGCAAACTATTTTCCAAACATCTTCAAGGTTGTCCAGCTATAAACTCTCCAGTTTCATGTCTAATTGTTCATGAAAATTTCCTCTCAAACACTGATCCTGGACTCTATCAACGTCATAAAAAATCTGGAAGATATTTACCCTCCTTAAATTTCAGCATTAAGTTAACACTTGACACTATTAGACTGTGATCTTTATTTACCATATCAATAATAGCACTCTTGTATACCCGTGTGTCTTGTATCAATTTTGTTAGTATACAATTTGCAACAACATACTCTATATGTTTGGCCGTCTTATCATTACGTAAGTACCATGTTAACTTCTGGGCCATTTTGTGACCAAATACTGTTCTAGTTATAACCAGATTAACATAAAACTACCTACGAAATTATAGTAGTATACTTGGGCGCCCATATGGGGGGAGGGGAAGCAGAGGGATCCAGCCCCCCTGACTGACTGATGCTGCCTTATATTTTTTGTTTTAAGATTTCTATTATACAGCATTGGAAGTGCCGATTAGACCAGCTATGCCCTGCCCCAGAATTCAGCTTCTGGGCGCCAATGGTAGTATGTTACCATTGCTATTTTCCTTCCCCACGCCAACTTTGGCTGAGCAAGAACACCATTTATTTGTACCAACCTGGACATTAATGTTCCCTAATTAATTACAAGGGGTCTCTTAAACTTTTCACTCGGAATTTTGTCGGTTTGTTTCTGTAAATTTATCTAATATTCATCTGAGTCAATACTATCTCCATCAATCAATTCTACTGGGGCAGTTACTACTACGACTGCCACCTAACACTTTTTTTTCGTAAAGTGACCAACTTGAATCCCATTATTAATATCTTCCGAATCCAAGCAAAACTTGGAACCTAAGGCTTATTCGTCATATGCCCTAGGCCTACTCCCTGTCTATACACCCCATTCTTCCCACCTGAATAAACAAACATGTACTACCTAATTTCTTGTTTCCTAACCGTGAGAGGTAAGTTCCTGAAACTTTTGTAAAACGCCTGTTAAATAGCTGTTTTTCAACCTCGTAACGTTACCAGTTGTTATTTTTTTATTATATTAATCATTGAAATTGTTATAGTGTCAAGAAAGTCTTAAATCACAATTTTTAATCCCGTTTTTTATTCACTTGTGCTCCTTGAAATAGACTCCTTCGCACTTGCACGGTGGTTTTTGAACATTTTTTGCAAGGTGCAAGAATAAAAGACAAATTTTGAATTTGCTGTCACGAATTCGCCTTTCGAGATGCGAAACATTTTTCTTTGATATCCTTCGGTATTCAAATGCCATTCGGCATTTGCATATTTGAACATTCTGAATTCAGTTTAAAAGCTCTTGTTGATCTTTGCTTTGCTATCGATAATAAAAAATAGTCAGTCAGGAATACATTTTTATTCAAAACTAAAATGTTGTGATTAATAAGTATTCAGCCATCGGATTTTTCTGCGTGTGTCAATTCGAAAAGGGCCTTTTACATTGTCATCTACTCGCTTGAGAAAAACAAACTGTGTAATGGGATAGGAGATGTTTAAAGTACGTTTTTACAATGTCCAATACTTTACTTCATTATTTGTTTTATCGTGCTCTATTCTGTTATGGCTTCAAGGGGACTTATTTCTTTATAGACTATATCTGTAGTTTATCTTTTGATCATTGACAGAGGGAGACACAGATTTATATCGTCGCTAGAGTGCTAAAAAACACGAAAAGTGCCTAAGGGTTTGTTCGATATTTTTTGTGGGGACGGGGTGTCCTTTTGACCAATATTTAGGGAAGGGTACTCTTACCCTTCTCTATGCAGTCGTGACTATTCGGTAAATATGATTGTATATAACTTGACTTTACAAGATCTTATTTTCTTTCTCGAAAGACTAGAAAAATGTTAAATAGGCCTAATTTTTTTCTTTTTAAGAATTTGAAAGCTAGTACTCGGTCCTTGACGTGTCCTGCTTTAGATAATTGGACCGAGCTATGTGGCTTCGCGTCTACCTGTTGGTTGGAAAAAGTGGGAAGCAATACAAAGAGCTCGTTTGAGGTAGGCTAATTCATGTACTTGTTGAAAACAGCCATCGACGCTACATCAAACCTTTTGTTTAGAGGCTGGAGCGAGTCATATGCAGAGGTGCAGCACGCCCTGTTTGCCCTATTTTGGATCTTCCGGAGTGGTGCTAACAGTGTTTTTGGGGCACCAGCATATAGCGAGCATTCATATTCGACTGTGAGTATGATACAGGACTTGTAAAGTGGGATAATCGTGCTGGGCGGAAGAAGGTTTCTACAGCGAAGAGTAAAAGAAGGCAATGTTGAATGACAATTGCCTGCTGTTGCACCCCATTGCCAGAAGTTCGAATTAATCCTGATAAGGGGCTACTAGGCAGTCTAATGTTGAGCGCTTCCTCTGGAATCCATATCGGTGATCGCCAAAAAAGTCATTTGATTCCAGGAAACACTGAAATGTTTTATTGGAGACGTTCTCATAGACTTTGCCAACGTAGGAGGGGAGGCTAATAGGCCTATAGGAGACTACGCTCTTTGGATCGCCATCTGTCTTTAGGAAAGGTATAAGGTGGGCGGATTTCCATGTTTGTGGGAAGGTTACAGAGGGAAAGCATATCCGGTAAAGCAATGACAATGGTCCTGCTAGTTCGGCACTGCAGGATTTAAGGACAACATTTGGCATGTTGTCAGGACCTGTGGCTTAGGTCACATTAAGATGCCGGAAAATGCGAAGGATCTTAGGAGCAGAAAAAATTCACACGATCCAGGACAGCACAGGTTTGATCCGAAAACTTGGCACTTCTTTACCGTCTTCATCTAGATTCGAGAATTCGGCAAAAGGCTTAGCAAGAGGGCT
Source organism: Artemia sp. Qi Xiang Cuo (assembly GCF_049724085.1). Classification (NCBI taxonomy): domain Eukaryota; kingdom Metazoa; phylum Arthropoda; class Branchiopoda; order Anostraca; family Artemiidae; genus Artemia; species Artemia sp. Qi Xiang Cuo. Next base: position 35,736,164 of record NC_142809.1, read on the forward strand.
TCAGCCTTTTCTTTTGCATCTTGTACCAAAGTCCCGTTAATCTGTAGAGAAGGAATTGAAGTCCCCTTGGATGACGGTAAAGCTTCCTTGACAATTCTCTGCCAACTTCTAGCCGAAGCTTGCTGAACCTTGGTGGTAAATCTCTCCTTATACCGAACCTGGGACTGCCGAATCGCATGAACTGCATCTTGCGCATGTTTATGAATGTAATCCTGTCCTCTTTGCTCTTTGAAAGTAGCCATTGGTTTTGTGCCTTTTGCTTTACTCGGATAGCCTTCTTACACTGGGCATTGAACCGAGGTTTGTCCTTACTGGACACCTGGATCCTCTTTAAAGTGATATATTTTTTAACAGTCAACTATGGTCTATTGGTACTTTTCTGCAGCTTTCTCTGGGCCTTCAAGGAGAAAGGTTCTCCATTGCTGAGAAGAAACAGTGTTTCTCAAACCGCCCTAATCACCTCTCTGTAAGGATTAGGTCAAGACAAGATGATTCGTTTGGGCCATGATACGGGTCAAAATTGACAAGTTGTTCCAGCCTGTATGTGAGAGATGGATCATACAAGTCCGAGCCCTCCTTTTTAGTATTTTTGCTGCGAAACCACACTTTATGATGGACATTGAAGTTTCGATGGAGGATGATGGTACACTTAGAGTACTTGCCCCGAATGTATTTGAGGGAGGCTTCAAGGTAGGTGGTAATCTGGCAGTTTCGAGAGTTATACACGATACCAACAATTACAGACTTATTTTGGAGGGTCACCCTAACCCACAGAGCTTCTTCGCCTGTTGAATCTGGTATATTTAGGTATGAATATTGCATATGGCTCTGTAGATAAACAGCAACACCTCCTCCTCCGTATTTAGCGACGTCTCTACGTTCATGATCTCGCCTGAGGAGCTTGTATCCCTGTATGACAACCTCTCTTCTCTGTATATCATGGTTCAGATTGGCCTCAGTGCTGCACATGATAGACGTTCTGAATGAGATTAAAAAACCGCCCTAATCTCCTCTCTGTAAGAAAAAGTGTTTCTCAAACCGCCCTAATCACCTCTGTAAGGATTAGGTCTAGACATGATGATCCGTTTGGGCCATGATACGTGTCAAAATTGACAAGTTGTTCCAGCCTGTATGAGAGAGATGGATCATTCAAGTCCGAGCCCTTCTTTTTAGTATTTTTGCTGCGAAACCACACGCTATGATGGACATTGAAGTCTCCATGGAGGATAATGGTACACTTAGAGTACTTACCCCGAATGTATTCGAGGGAGGCTTCAAGGTAGGTGGTAATCTGGCTGTTTCGAACGATACCAACAATTACAGACTTATTTGGGAGGGTCACCCTAACCCACAGAGCTTCTTTGCCTGCTGAATCTGGTATATTTAGGTATGAATATAGCACATGGCTCTGTAGATAAACAGCATCACCTCCTCCTCCATAATTAGCGCCGTCACTATGTTCATGATCTCGCCTGAGGAGCTTGTATCCCTGTATGACAACCTCTCTTCTCTGTATATCATGGTTGAGATTGGCCTCAGTGCTGCACATGATAGACGTTCTGAATGAGTTTACTAAATGTAGGATTTGGTCAAACTTAGATCTGACACCACGTACATTGCAGTGGACCACCGTAAACAGGTCCGTTTGGATGGTCGGCGGACGTGCTAAAGGTAGTTTACAAAAGGTCTGTTTTGCCCGAAGCTTTTTATTATTGTCAATTATAACCAAGTAAAAGAAGCTTTGCTGGGTGGTTAACCCGATAAGACCTATGCATCCATGTCCATGCGTCCTTAGGCAGGGAACGGTGCCAGAATGCTCCTCATTACCGAATATTCAAAATGATGGGGGTACCCCATAATGGGTTAGGATTCGACACAAGTGCCTCCCACCAGGTAAAACCAGGTTCTTGAGAGTGGACTTAGCCCTCTGGGTCTCCCTCAGATAGAGTCCTAGATGCTAGACTTGTCATCAGAAATTTTCATAATTCTAAAAATATTTGTAATTCTTCTGTTTAATTATGTTTAATTATCATATAATTTGTAGCCTTTGGAGTGGTATCACCAGCAATATTGGATGTCAAACATGTTCCTCTTTCCCGGGTCAACTCAGATGGGCTGCCATTGAATCGCAGTCTTGATGTAGATGCCCTGATTTCATTTGAATTCACTGACATAAGTCCCTGTTGCCCGACTAATGAATCTCAGGAACATGTTAGGATTGCAAATCTAAAGTTCAGTGATCTCAACGAAGGCCAAAGCGTCTTGGGGTTGTCAATTTCTCTAACTATCTCGGATCGATTGTTGCTAGCGATTATTAAACACAACAGGGATCTGAATTTGCGGTTGTTAAGGTAGACGGCCTAGACTTCTCTGCGCTGTTAATTTGTCTTGGTATCCCGTGTCGATTGTCTCTAGCCTTGCCAAAATAGATGAGAAGATTCAAAGCATATCTCAAAATCCTCAATAGTAATCATCAATGTTATTTTGATTTTTTCTTTGAGAATGGCCTCGCCTTCTGCCTTAACAATCTCAAGTGCAGATTGATCACTATTGTGTCTAATTAACAGGGATTTTGTCTTGTCCCAGTTGATCTTATCACAGACGTAATACTTCGATATTCTACGCGCGTTGTTTTTTTTCGAGGTTTCATAGATTGTTGTATATGATAGCGAAAGCATCAGCAGACTTTGTCTCTTTTAGGCTCAGTTGTCAAATGCAAGTCCTTACTGGACCTGGTTTACTCTTTTCTATTCTATAATTGGCAAGACGGTTCAATAGCTCTTAAGCAACTTACAACCCCGGCTGACCCAAATTTTTTTTGTTCGGCTAAAAGATGCGAATATCTTTTTTTTCAATCAGCAGTTATAAAAAGCGTCTTTTTCTTCAGGATCAAAAGTAAATACATTCATCAAAACAGGCTTATCTTTTTTTGTGAAAGTACAATTGGTAGACTGATTTTATAGGTGGTTTGAATAAAAACACATGCGCATTCGTCAATCTAAATTTTGTTTTTCAGTAAATTGCAAATGACACTCATGAACTAACAGTGGGTAGTTGAGGCAGAGGATAGCATTTGATTCTGTCTCACTAGGCGGGACCATTCGATTTTTTTTTTTTTTTGTTTCTCAAGTCACCTTTTTTCTCACCTCAGCTACTTCATTCCTCTGGTTTACGAATCCACCAATATTATATTCTTATACAATGAGAGTTGCGTTCAACTCTTAGACTGAGGACAAAATTAAATCAACAGAAACTGTTTTTGCGTTTAGCATTTTTGAAAAATAACTAAGCGAATTAATTTGGATCTATGTTTATAGCACGTTTAATTTTTTTTAAGGAAATATTACATTTCAACTGGAGAGCTACAATTAGTTGTTCTAAGAAATAAAAGGATTTAGACAAGTTAGATAATCCAGGGGTTTTATTTAGAGCATCAGTGGGCTCATATCCCAACATCAACAGACAAAATTTCACTGGCATTTTTATAGATAACTGGACTTACCAATAACGTCGAGATTACTGAACTGTAGATTTGCAATCCTAACATGTTCGTGAGATTCATTAGTCGGGCAACAGGGACTTTGATTTATTAAAGTTATAAAAGTAAAAACATTTATATTTTTTCAGTAAAGTGCAAATTTTGTTCTGGCCTTGGGAAGGCATAGGGGTTTCGAACCCAACTTATGTTAATTTCTGCTCGTTTTGAGTTTGACACGGTTAATTATTGTAATTTCTGTTTGTTTTGGGTTTCATTTATTTATCAATGCTGATTTGTGGTAGTTTCACGCTTCGTAGATTATTTGATTTTAGTTTTGCTCATTTTTTGTTTAATGAAGTCCTTTACTTTTCTTTGAAAAACTTATTTTGTGGAAAAAGTTTTTTTAATTAATACTAAAAAGGAGGGCTCGGACTTGTATGATCCATCTCTCTCGTACGGGCTGGAACAACTTGTCAATTTTGATACGTATCATGGCCCAAACGGATCATCTTGTCTTGACCTAATCCTTACAGAGAGGTGATTGGGGTGGTTTGAGAAACACTTTCTCTTCTCAGCAGTTGAGAGCCTTTCTCCTTGAGAGAGCCTTTCTCCTTGAAGGCCCAGAGAAAGCTGCAGAAAAGTACCAGCAGACCATAGTATTCCTTATCTACAGATTAACGGGAATTTGGTACAAGATATACAAGAAAATGCTGAAGCCCTTGTGCTAAGCCTTTTGCCGAATTCTCGAATCTTGATGAAGATAGTAAAGAAGTGCCAAGTTTTTTCGGATCAAACCTGTGCTGTCCTGGATCGTGTGAATTTTTTCTCCTCTTAAGATCCTTCGAATTTTCCGGCATCTTGATGTGACCTAAGCCACAGGTCCTGACAACATGCCAAATGTTGTCCTTAAATCCTGCAGTGCCGAACTAGCTGGACCATTGTCATTGCTTTTCCGGATATGCTTTCCCTCTGGAACCTTCCCACAAACATGGAAATTCGCCCACCTTATACCTTCCCTAATGGCAGATAGCGATCCAACGAGCGTAGTCTCCTATAGGCCTATTAGCCTCCCCTCCTGCGTTGGCAAAGTCTATGAGAGCGTCTGCAATAAAACATTTCAGTATTTCCTGGAATCAAATTACCTTTTTTGGCAATCGCCGATATGGATTCCAGAGGAAGCGCTCAACATTGGACTGCCTAGTAGCCCCGTATCAGGATTAATTTGAACTTCTGGCAATGGGGTGCGACAGTAGGCAATTGTCATTCAACATTGCTTTCTTTTAGATCGTTCACTGCGAGTTGTCCTCGACGGGTTTATTTCCTGAGGTCTCCAGTGCAGTGTCTTGGAACCTACACTCTTCCTTATCTACGTAAATGACATGGAAGACAACCTTGCAAGCCCTCTGCATCACTTTGCTGACGATACCACGACCTAATCAGCCATCCCAAAACACGAGGATCCAGTACAAGCCTCCCTTTCCCTAGAGATGGATATTTATGAAATCGAAAAGTGGTCTGATCATGGATGATCAACTTTAATGCACCGAAAACAAAGGAGCTTCGTATTACCCGATCAAAGGTGTTGCGTGGATACCCTAGTTTCATTTTCAAAAATGAAACTGTAAAGAGAGTCGAAGAGCTTCGTCCACTGGGGATTCATTTCTCCACCAATCTCTCTTGGAATAACCATCTTGATCGGGTGAGAACCTTCCCCGCAAGAAAACTCAGAGTCACTCTTTGCTGTAGAAACCTTCCGTCCAGCACGATTATCCTTCTTTACAAGTCCTGAATCATACAGCCGAATATGAATGCCCACTATATGCTGGTGCCCAAAAACACTGTTAGCTCCACTCCTAAAGATCCAAAATAGGGCAAACAGGGCGTGCTGCGCCTCTGCATATGATTCGCTTCAGCCTCTAAATGAAAGGTTTGATTTAACGTCGATGGATGTTTTCTACAAGTACATGAATTTGCCTACCTCAAACGAGCTCTCTTGTATTGCTCCCCCCTATGTCCAACCGACAAGATAGATGTGAAGCCACATTGCTCGGTCCAATCATTTAAAGGAGGACACGTCAAGGACAGAGTACTTGAGGAAGAGCTTCATCCGGCGTTCCACTTCTACCTGGAACGATCTTTTTGGGGAATTTATTCCTGCAAATCCTTCTGTTTACCCCTTCAAAAGAAGGTTTAACAGACATTTAAAATCTCTAGGTTTCAAAACGAGGTAATTGAATAGCGGCACATCAGATACCTTTAGGTACCTAGCACTGTGAATATAGAGAAAGAAAAAAAAGCAACAAATCAAAGAATACGTCTAATCATCCCACCCTTTTTCGGTGCAGCAATTCTTACAATACTCCCTAATTTTCAATGTGTTATCTGTGACATATCACTAAAATTGCACTACCAAAAGACCGTTGTGAAGTAGCTAAAGCACAATAAGTGTACCAAAACTAATTTAAAGGAAAATTTTAAAGATTTTTGTCTAAAAATGCCGCTCTTCGCATACCCCCCCCCCCCCTGCGCTGTAAAATCTTTTAATACACAGCTCTAGGCTAAAGGGTAGTAGTGACAACTTTCTTGTGGTGCCCCTGAGAGTAGTGGGCACAAGTAATTACCTACTACTACTGATTTCGATCAAGTCAGGTGTGGTGACCAGCAATGGTAAGTTAGTAACGTCTGCCAAAATCACACCTGAGAGCTTTATCTCCCCGAAGATAAGAACGTCAACCACAGGGAAGGGAGAAATAAGTTTTCGTGCTGACGTTCTGAGGATTAATTGCCTCTTTCCACTAACGGCTGGCAAGTGGCCTGTGTCTATACATTGACTTTGATGGACGAGTATTGCCTGCCCAGGTCGGTCTGAAGCTGGCAGGTAGGGTTTTCGGAATGGATAATTACAATGAGGGAAACCTTGATAGTACTGAGAAATCCTTAAAAAAAGCCTACCATGATATATAAAAATTTCCAAATTTACTTAAAAACCAGGAATGCAAAAAAAAAAAATTAATATCTACAACAACTGAAACTGTTTTAAAAGTTGAATTACAAATATACAAAAATAAGCAAACCTTTGAAATACAATGAAATGGGGCACTGTAAACAAATAAACTGAAACATAGAACAAACTTAGAAAACCAAACAAAACTCATTCCTAGCTTTCAAATTCTTAAAAAGGAAAAAGTTAGGCCTATTTAACACCGTTCTAGTCTTTCGAGCAAGAAAATAAGATCTTGTGCAATCAAGTTATATACAATCATATTTACCGAATGGTCACGCCTGCATACAGAAGGGTAAGAGTACCCTTCCCTAAATATTGGTCAAAAGGAACCCCCCCCCCCAAAAAAAAAAATCGAAAAAGCCCGAAGACACTTTTCTTGTTTTTAGCACTCTAGCGACGATATAAATCTGTGTGTCTCTCTGTCAATGACTAAAAGATAAATTATAGATATAGTCTACAAAGAAATAAGTCCCCTTGAAGCCATAACAAAATAGAACACGATAAAACAAATTAAGTAAAGTATTGGACATTGTAAAAACGTACTTTAAACATCTCCTATCCCTTTACAAAGTTTGTGTTGCTCAAGCGAGTAGATGACAATGTAAAAGGCCCTTTTCGGATTGACACACGCAGAAAAATCCGATGGTTGAATACTTATTAATCACAACATTTCAGTTTTGAATAAAAATGTAACTTAAGAAGGAGGAGCCTCGGGTCATTACTCTTACTCTTGGCCCGATAACAAATAGATATTTGAACTGACATAAAAAAACAACATTTTAATACCATAATTATTCAATTTCCTGAGAGGGGATCCTTCCAACCAATCTTAGCGGTATTCTCCTCTCTGTCTCCACCCCTACGTCTGTTTGCAAGTTTATTGTTAGCGTTTGATAATTCGCAGATTTCTTACCAATTTTAGCAGCTCAGATTTCCTGACTGATTTTGATTATCGATAGCAAAGCAAAGCTCTACAAGAGCTTTTAAACTGAATTCAGAATGTTCAAATATGCAAATGTCGAATGATATTTGAATACCGAAGGATATCAAAGAAAAATATTTCGCATCTCGAAAGGCAAATTCGTGACAACAGACTCAAAATTTGTCTTTTATTCTTCCAAGTTTTGCTGAGATTCGGAAGATATTAATAACGGGATTCAAGTTGATCACTTTACGAAAAAAAAGTGTAAGGTGGCAGTTGTAGTAGTAACTGCCCCAGTAGAATTGATTGATGGAGATAGTATTGACTCAGATGAATATTAGATCCATTTACAGGAACAAACAGACAAAATCCCGAGTGAAAATTTAAGAGACCCCTTGTAATTAATTAGGGAACATTAATGTCCAGGTTGGTACAAATAAATGGTGTTCTTGCTCAGCCAAAGTTGGCGTGGGGACGGAAAATAGCAATGGTTACATACGACCATTGGCGCCCAGAAGCTGAATTCTGGGGCAGGGCATAGCTGGTCTAATCGGCACTTCCAATGCTGTATAACAGAAATCTTGAAACAAAAAATATAAGGCAGCATCAGTCAGTCAGGGGGGCTGGATCCCTCTGCTTCTTCCTCCCCTTATATGGGAGGCCAAGTATGCTACTATAATTTCGTAGGTAGTTTTATGTTAATATGGTTATAACTAGAACAGTATTTGGTCACAAAATGGCCCAGAAGTTAACATGGTACTTACGTGATGATAAGACGGCCAAACATATAGAGCATGTTGTTGCAAATTGTATACTAACAATACTGATACAAGACACACGGGTGTACAAGAGTGCTATTATTGATATGGTAAATAAAGATCACCGTCTAGTAGTGTCAAGTGTTAACTTAATGCTGAAATTTAATGAGGATAAATATCTTCCAGATTTTTTATGACGTTGATAGAGTCCAGGATCAATGTTTGAGAGGAAATTTCCATGAACAATTAGACATGAAACTGGAGAGTTTATAGCTGGACAATCTTGAAGATGTTTGGAAAATAGTTTGCGAAATAGCATAAGATGTCTTACGGAGAGAAATAAGAAACTCAGTTTAGAATATTAGCAAAAACGTTCTGAAACTGGTTGAAGACAGAAGGAATTACAAGAAGTTTCTGAGAGACAGATCTTATGAGAACAAAAGAAAGTTGACAAGATGGACTCAGACAGCATTATAGTAAGATATTGTACTGGCATGCAAAAAAAAATGAGAGGCTAATATTAAACCGTGATAGAGTTGTAGGAAATTATAAAGAAGAAACTGAAAAACTGAAATTCCGGGAATTTGAAAGTGACTGAAGAGGTATTAGAAGAGGAGGATTAAGAAACAGTGCCGCATAATTAGAGGCATAACACTGAAGATTTAGAGTATGATTTTTTTTTTACCTAGAGATTTTAGAAAACCTTTCATTAGACTCCTTTATAAGAAAGTTGATAGAAGCGAGTGTGGTAATTGCAGAGGAAATAGCTTGATTCCACAGGAAGTTAATTACTTAGCATGATAATGTCTATTAAATTAAGAGATGCCGTAGCTAAAGCTTTAAGGGAAGTACAGTGTGCTTTTGGAAAGGGAGATGATACGTTGACCAAGTTTTCACTATTAGATTAATCATTGAAAAGTACCTGGGCCATCAAACACATTTAGTCCACAATTGAATAGATTATGAACAATCATCTGATCTTCCTTATAGAAAAGCTTTAGTAAAAGTCCTAACCTTGCATGGTATACCAGATAAGTAAGTTCAGATTATTAGTGGTATATACGAGAATAATATTGGTTGTGGTTAAGGTATGAAGTGAGGTTAACAGTTGGTTTGGTACAAAACCATCCTCTAAGTAGGGTCGTGTCCCATCACCATTTGCATGGCCCATTTTGACAGACTGTCCTAAGGAACAAGGCAAAGGCTATGGGAGAACGTGTTATCAATTGGAAAGTAAAACACTCCCAGACTTAGATTATATAGATGATTTGAGCGTCCCATAAAATAATTTAGTGAAATAATACCAAAAATTAAAAATTTTATTTAAAGCCTACTAGGAAAGATTAGAAGCGTTGTAATACAGAGTAAATATATAAAACAGCCTCAAATTTACAGTAAGGAGGATAAAAAATCAATTTATCTACGAACCAACATTTCAACTGCATTGACTTCAAAACTGCAAACGCTATATCAATTCAACAACTTCAAAAAAGGCCATACTCAGGTATAAAACTACAGTTCTGTCACATAGAAATTCAGTATAATAAATACATTTAGTATTCAAACGCTAAAAAATGTATTTATAAATAGAAAAATATAAAATAAACAGGAAATGAATGAGTTTTTGGAGGTTTAGAGGGTTCAGGACGTAAAAATAAGCTTAAAAACTGTTGTTAAGAAGACTAAATTGCTTGGACTAGCAGATGAAGAGGTGACATTAAGTAATGGTAAATCGATCAAGTCGGTAGCTTCACTTATAGGGCGGAAAAGGGTCAGAAGAGAGTATTAGAGGAAAATAAACTTCTTGGGTGGGGTAAAGAATGTAGCTTTGAACAGAATGAGTGGAGGAGGAACGTGCGCAGCCATTTATCCTCATGTGGCTCGATGTTGTAGTGAATTTCTAGTGGCAACATCAGTAGGAAATGTTCAATTCCTTTGGTCAAATTTAGCTAGAGTTAGTTGACTTTTTTGAAGCACTAGACTTATCCTCTCGAAAAATCTACTGATTCTTTCTGCTATAATGTCTTGATCATTTATTAAACACTTATCTTGATCATTTCTTGTCCCACATATAGTTATATAAATTTGATTAGACCTACGGGTAGGCAAATTTGGATATAAAGGAAAATAAAGATAAATAGCTTTATCATACCTCTGGTTTCTCCATCTGTCAGCTTATCCAAGGCTTTATAAAGGAAGGTGGGAGAAGTAGCTTGGTATCCACTACTCAAATCGGGAGATGTAGGAGACCGTCGAGAACACAGGACAGAGTCTCTTATACTGCCACTTAAACTATCCATATACACTCTTTATGTGAAGGAATTAGTAGTTCTTAGTCAGGCCCAAAATTTTGTAGAGCATCAACAACTAATAGTGAATGAACAGTTAAGCTAGTAAAAGTATCAAATGGTCTTTTTGTTAAATTGAGCTTAACTCCTGTATCCTGAACTTCAGCTATCGGCGTGATGTCGTTCTGCAGATGTAAATGCACATTATCTATGCGAAAATAGGCAACCAAAAGACTTCGCTCGTCATCAACATCACTGTAACTACTTAAATTTTTTGTTTCATCAAGTCCTTGGTTCTGGGACTCAAACTTCAAAGAATCAGCCATATTAACAATAGCCTTTACCTTCCTTTTGGACATATGCAAAACCAGCTTTGGCAAAGACCCACATATTGTAAATAAAGGAGTGGATATTTGATTCGATGATGCAGAGTTTCTTTCAATTTTTAGAAATATCAAAAATTGATCAAGAATGTGAAGTTCCGATGTATTTTTTGTCCGGCAACCGTACCAAGACACTCCTTTTCCCTTTCCAACTAAGATTTGCATATCACCAAGTTCTACAGAAAATCTATCACATCGTTCCTCTTCTATAGTATCCTCTGGAGTCGAGCACGGGGTAATAAAATCGTCATCTTTATCACATTGATCAGCAGCAATAACTTGAAAAGGAAAAGAATATTGTATAGAATTGCTAACTTTAAACGTCCAAAATCAATAAGAATCAAGTCATTAGATGACTTCACTTTGATCAAATACCAACTATGGGGCAACAATATCAAGATTAATATACCAAAGTCTCTGTTCAAGTTTATTCCGAATATTTTCTAGTTGCAACTTCGTTCGCTGCTTCACTGCCTCAAAACTATCGGATTCAAGTTCATCCAAATCAGAATTACCAAACATAAAAAATTTCTTGATTTTCGTCAAAATTTGTCTCTGGTAATGACATTCTAGTCCTATTGAAGTCAAATACAGCCTATAGTCTAACTTACTATTGACTGGTTTCTTTTCAAAATTCATAGAGGATAAAGTTCTATTAATGTGGTATCAATCTGACTCTGGGGCAGAATAAAAGGACACCCTGTTGCATGTGCACGCTTTAGGTCATTTATTCAAACTTAGACCTCTCTTCTCACCAAGCCATACTATTGGACAACTGTTCAATATGCCAAAAGGTTTACTTATAGGCCATCTACCAGTTTTTCCAAACAAAATAATTTCTTTCGAAACTAGATGCGCATGACCACGTTTCCAGCAATTCGTTCAACCTTATAATTTTTTTTTTCGGTTCCCAACTGGCGATACCATGTACTAAATTATTAAACATAACGTAAGGATTGCTTACAAATCTCCCATCAGGGATTTCAGCGAGTTCTTGATGGGTGACTGGGCGACCAAGTGATGTCTGACCTTTGCTTGCAAGAGGGTGTAAGGCTAGCTCTTGGGATTAGTCTCTAATTAGCACAACGTATTCAACTCCTATCCCCTTTTAAATAAGCTTAAAAGTAAAGGGGTATTTGGAAGGTTTTCGCAATTGGAGTCGCAGAGTTGGAGTCAAATTCAGTATTAATTTAGTGCTAAGCCATTTGGAGTCACTTTAAACTATGGAGTCTGGAGTTTGTGGATTTAGGTTATGACGTGGCACACCGAAGAGTTTGGGTTGATGTAAATACACAGAATCAGACTCTAGTACCTTTTCTAACTTTTATGTCTAATGCTATGGATGTGCGTCGCATCTATATTTTTCATACAAAAATAACTCAGACTTTTACATGGTAGTGACGAAATGGCAATTCGTTATAAATAAAAAACAAACCCATAATTCTTATGGGTTTACGGGCCGATGTCAGAATAAAATCTGATCAAACTAAAAAGATAAGATTTGAACTCGGTCCTCCTAAGACTTCAGGATTGAAAGTCGATGTTGGAGTTAAAAACACTTAGATTTAGAGGTCAGTATTGGAGATAAGATTATGGAGATAAGTCTGCAACTCCAAAGCCTTTATTTTAGCTATGCATATATTGTAATTGTTTAGTTCCTGCCGTCATGTTATATATAAAATATCAAACTTAGTTACCAAAGATCTTGACAGTTTGATTAGGCTTGAATATTAACTAGAAAAAAGATAGGGACCGCTTGTAATAAGTCAAGTGACTACAAACCCTTTTTTTCTTCTTTTAACGTTCACAAAATTTCACACTAGAGAACTAATCAGGTGGGGTCAAATTTTTCCTCGTGTTACAGGCTTAATTTCACTTAGAAGAAGCAATCAGGCCTTGAAATGGTGTGGTTATTTGCCTCTCCAGAACTGGCAGAGATTAGGGAATTATGTGATTGGCTCACGAAACTGTGTCATATACAACCTAAACCAATGAGACGAATCAAAATTTTTACAGTGGTAGTAATCTCTCTGTAATTCCGCGGGACATGTTGTACGATAGTCAACTCTCTTATTCAACTTTCTTATGTAGGCCAATTTACTTTTATTTTAGTTTTAATGTCTTGTGTAGTTTTGATTTATTTACTTGAAATATTTGCTTTCTTGTGTAATTCAATTGAGTTTTTCTTTCTTTAGTGATTTGTTCCATTGCTAGTGATGCGGATGTCCCACTCCTTGATATTACAGGGACTAATGTATCTTTGAACTACAACATGGATCCCTTGGAAGCTTTGTCGAAATTTAAGTTGAGCATAAACTACTATAATCGAAGCTTGTCTGGCTGGGAACCTCTTCTTGAACCGTGGGAGTTAAGCATTTCTTTGAAACAAAATGAAAAGAAGGACTTCAGCCTGCAAGTTTCGTCAGAAGAAACAATTGATCTAAACTTAACGTCCGATTTGCTTCAGCTTATAGATTCTATAAAGCAATCTTGGCTTCAAGTGGAAAGAGGTGAATGTTCTACAGCATTTAAACGAAGAAATCCTTTTTTACCCTATGCCTTGCAAAACGCCGTGGGTTGTAACTTAAGATTTTCTACATATGTTTCAAAAGTTGAGGATGCAGCCAATAGCAGGGTGCCTGTTGTTTGGTTTGATGTTGCACAAGGAGACACTCAAGGATTTTCCTTTGTTACAAGAGGTAACTTTTCTTCTTAAATTAATCTTGTATGTGGTTACTTTTGTGATGAAGCAATAAAGCAGAAACAGCATACTGGGTACAGTAACATCTTACATGTTACTGGGCAATAAAGCCCAGTAACAAACAAGTAAAAACCGCTTTATTCTAAACTCCAAGGCGTGGTCTCATTAATATACAAAAGCTAATTGTCATAGATTGCAAAAATATATGTAACCAAATACTCAAGAGCGGTCTAAATAGCGCAGTGATTTGAATTTATTTTAAAAAAGACGCACATGGAAAAAAAAGAGAAAAAATTACAACCTTGTCGTGAGTTCTTGATGCTACTTAAAGCGCTTTAATAAAGAAGGATATGAGTGCAAAGTAACAATAAGAGATTGGTAATGATGATTGTAATGTTATTGCCAATATTATAAGAACATTAAAATTAAAAATTGAGAGAACTTATGTGTGAACATAGCTGTGTAAAATTCAGCTATCTTAGATAAATGAGCATTTTGATATTGATTAGCGCTCGCTAATTTTCGTGCTATTTTATATTTTAGGAAACGAGTTGCACTTTCTTGGCACGCGTCTATTTGTTTCGCCTATACGCGTCTATAGGCAGCACAAAAGCGCTGCCTAAGTAAAGAACGATGTTGGCACAATGTATTATTCGTTTTTTTTTATTTCTTTATTTAGACCAGGGCACTTCGTATCGAAGGAATTGTCGTAGAAACTTCGAAAAGGGCTCATTTGATTGGAAGAGCTTGTGCCCTTTTTGATAGTCGAAAGTGATTGGAAGGCAACTAACACCCCTTCTACGCCCAGCATTTCTTCAAAACATATCCAATCAAAATTTTGAGATATCCATTTTGATCAACGCAGTTGAATTTTCTAGGAAATTATGTCTTTGAGGAGGGCACTCCCCCAGAGCCCTCAGGGCAAGGGTTGTAATTTATGCCCTGAGGGTATATAAGGTTTTTATCCAAAGCAATGCTGTAGAAACTTGAAAATGGGCCATTCGATTGGAAATTCAAAGGACTAGTGCCCATTTTAACAGTCGAAATGATTAGAAGGCAAATAACCCCCCTCTCACGCTCACCATTTCCCCAAACACATGCAATCAAAATTTTGAGATAGCCGTTCTGTTCAATGTAATTTTCTATAATTAGGTCTTTGAGGATGATGACCCCCATCAGAGCCCTCAGGGTAAGGGTTATAAGTTATGACCTGGGGGCGTATAAGGTTTTTATAGAATGCTTTGTCGTAGAAACTTCAAAAGGGCTCATTCGATTTGAAATTGAAAGCGCTAGTGCCTTTTTTAATTGTCGAAAGTAATTGGAGGGCTACTAACCTTCCTCTTACGCCCACCATTTCCCCATTCACATCCAATCATAATTTTGAGATAGTCTGTTCAACGTAGTTGAAAGTTCTAGTAAGTATGTTATTAAGGATGACAAACCCCCCACACCCCTTAGGGCAAAAAATGTAAGTTATGTCCTGGGGGCATATACGTTTTTTATTGAAAGCTTTGTCTTATAAATTAAAAAAGAATTTGAATGAGCCTCTACCCCTCTCTCCCGCCCACTGTTTCCCGGAACACATCCATTCAATTTTTTAGATGGCTATTTTGTTCAACATAGTTGAAAGTTCTGGAAATTAAGTCTTTGGGGATGACATCCACCCCCTCCCCCACCCACAGGTTTTAAGTTATGCCCGTGGGATATATAAGGTTTTTATATTAAGGGTTGTCGTAAAAAGTTCAAAAAGGCCTCATTCGACTGGAAAATGAAAGCGCTAACGCCATTTTTAATAGTAGAAAGATATTGAAGGTTAACTAACCCCCCTCTCACGCCCATCATATCCCTAAATTCATCCAATAAAAATTTTTAAATAGCCATTTTTTTCAATCTAGTTGAATATTCTAGAAATTAGGTCTTTGAGGATGACAACCCTCCACAGCCCTCAGTGTAAGGGTGTTGTAAGTTATGCCCTGGGGTTATACAAGGTTTTTATAGAAAGTTTTGTTCTAGAAACTTTAAAGAGGAATCATTCGATAGGAAACTGAAAAGGTTAGGGTCCTTTTTAATAGTCGAAAGTGATATGAAGGGCAACTAACCACATTTCACGCCAACCAGTTCCCCAAACACATTCAATCAAAATATTGAGATAGTCATTTTGTTCAACGCAGTTTAAAGTTCTGGAAATTAGGTCTTTGAGGATTACAACCCCCACAGCCCTTACGGTAAGAGTTATAAGTTATGCCCTGGGGTTATATAAGGTTTTTTATAGAAAGTGTTGCTATAGAAACTTTAAAGAAGATTCATTTGATTGTATATTGAAAGGACTAGGGCTCTTTTTAATAGTCGAAAGTGATTGACAAAAAATTAAACAAGAAAAACGGGTTTTAGTTTCTATAAAGCAGTGCATACAAACACTTAATTAAACAAAAATACTCCGTATATTTCGGCCCCACATCCGGGAGCCTTTCTCAACGAAAAAAAGAAATGAAAAAAAAAGTTCTTTTTTTTTAAAAACCTTAACTTACATCAACATAAAAACATACTAAACAAACAAAATAAAAAATATAAATAAATAGGAAAAGAAAACTCACATATTAAATAAACACTTCCATTCACTGTCATACAAACCAACTTGAATGTTTATATGGATTGGAACACGCCTTCTCACAGTATATAAATTGAAATCTATCAAAAAATGAAAACATATTTATACTTAAAAAGGGACCAAGAAAAACAAAAACTATCAATGTATAATCCTAATTATTTCCCAGTCCCTGGGGTGATTAATTTAAGCAAAAAGGAGTTAACCAAAGAACAAAAGTAAATCCTTGAAAGAGGTATAAAATTTGGACTTAATCCTAAAAATGTACCGATAGAGGAAATTATTTCAAAGATTGAAACAGTGATTCATAAGTTTCCAAAAGATATAAATAATGTAGATGAGTTAAGACTAGGGGTAGTGAATATTTTAACAGATTTTGGTAGTTATCAAGAAAACGTTAAGAACAAAGATATCAAAGTTTTAAAAGATTTAAAAAAAGATGATTCTCTAATAATAACGAAAGCGGATAAGAGCAATACAGTAGTAATCCTAGAAAAAGATGATTATGATAGTAAAATAGAAACAATTCTAAGTGCTACTTCAACATATAAAAAAATTAGCGCAGACCCAACAGAATTGTATGTTAAAAGATCACGAAAATATTTAGAAGACGTTAAAACAAATTGAATTATCACACCCCAGATGTATTACATGTTCTTTCCGTATGGATCAATTAGCCGGAGAATATATGGTTTGCCAAAAATACATAAAACAGGTATCCCTTTAAGACCTATTGTTTCAACAACAAATTCACCAACGGTAAAAATCGAGAAATGGGCAGCAATGACGCTTAAAACTTTATTATATCTCCAAGATTCGTATATAAAAAACTCGGAATTTTTAAAAGATAAACTTATAAGTGTAGAAATATCAGAAGAATCTAGATTGTTCAGTTTTGATATAAAATCCATGTATACGTAGATTCCTTTTGATAAATCGTTTAGTATTTTATCAAAAAAACATGAGGAACATTAAAATGAGATAGAAGAATTATCTTCGGGAATTGAACTGGAAACTATATTAAATTTAGTCAGAATAACTAGCAGGTATACTAATTACTTCACGTTTAGATATAATTTTTACCATCAAATCCTGGAGTTTACCAACATTATAACCTCCCGGGAGGTAGTTACCCCTCCGATATTTCAGCTTTAAATTAACCCTTGATACTACTAGATGGTGATCTTTACTTTTAACATCAATAACGGCACTCCTATATACCTTAGTATTTTGTATTAATCCTGCCAGTCTTTGGTTTATTATAACATAATCAATAAGGTTTGCTGTCTTACCATCACGTGAATACCATGTTAACTTGTGAGCCATTTTATCATCAAACACCGTAATGGTTATAACTAGATTAACCCCAAAGGCATGGTTATTTGACCTTCAGTCTATTTTGTACAAAATGTTTATTTTTATTTTGATCGGATGTATTATGTGGGAAATGTCGGTTAAGGGGAAAGGCTGATTGTCCTCTGATTACCTTTGATCCTTCAAAATTGACTCCAAAATTGAACACAGCAACTCACTATGCTTTTAACACTGGATTAGTAAAAAATACTTATTGCAGTTTTTTAGCTTAAGCTAGTATCACTGATATGGTCAGTGTTTACTTTACTACGGTTTAAAATTTTTAAATAAATTTAAGTGGAATTGTTTGAGCCGTTTTAATAGTATGAAAACAACTGCAGACATAAGCATATCATGTGTTTGTATTGATGCAATATGAAATTATACTAAATATAATTTATCATTAAAAGATGACACATCAGATATAAAACTGGGTAAACACTCATGGAAAAATTGCATAATTCAGTGTTTAACGCATACTATTACTACAGTATAAAAGTATTTCAACTAGATAGGAATCCATCCCTAAAAACCAAGCCAGAATCGAGTTTTTTAAGAAATTAAAGATATATGTTTACGGGAGATGGATAGACTTTAGGGAAGTTCTCTCTAATAAGGGGCCCCTCTCCGTCCTCTCCTAACTTCATATTTTCTTTTTAACGGATCTCCTCCCCACTTAAAAAATAATCTTACCACCCCCCCCCCCCTGTTATCTATACATTAAAAAATAAAAAATATTGTGAATAAATATCGACGATATCTCCAGCCAGTGAAAAAGGGAAACAAAATGAAACAGTCAAGACCAGTCATCTGCAATATTTTAGGCAGATATAGCAGCTATACTTTACCTCAGTATTTGAACATTTTTAATTTTGAAAACAATTATTACTACATTTTGTGTAAAAAAATTTAATCTTACACATTAGGCATGCAGACCCGTTACGCTTTACCCCCCCCCCCCCTAATGTGCTAATATATAGCCCAAATTTTTTTTTGCAGTCTAGATATGACCAAAAGATTTTAAAGGTCCGTTTTCAGTATGATTGGAAATATTTATCAGCAAAGTCTACGTTTATATTTCCATAATATTGCGACCTAGATTATGCAGACGACGTACAATTTTGATTGTTGTTAGAAGCGGCTTTAAAGGAGCGATGTTGAACATTTATGAACTTCAAACCAACATGGTTGTTTTACCAATATATAGTGGTAATATGCAAATCAAGCTTGAAACGGACAAAAATCACGATAAACAAGAGTTTGGGTATCACCTCCTTCTCTCACTGTGAAAGTCTAAAACATACTGCGTCATTGGCGCTTTACTGAAAGTCAATTTTATGACAAATATTTCCTTTTGTAGTTAATATTAAAAATAAACAATAAAATTATAGTAAAATTTTGAACTGATAAGCTTTCAACAATTAATATCATTATACATCAAATATTCATTTTAATTTATTAGTTTTTTTCAAAGTTGTTCAAGACGAATATAGTTTCACTACAAAAAAGTGTTTGTATACTAACTATTTCCTTAACTGTAAATAAAAACCAAAAGCTTACTGCGTCATTGGTGCTTAACCAAAAACAAATTATATTACAAATATTTTCTTTTCCAGTTCTTACAGCATTGAAAATAAAAATAAATTACAGTGAAACAAATTCTTGAACTGATGAATCTTTCAACAATTCATATCATTATACATCAAATATTCAATTTGATGTTGATTATACTTTCCAAGACTGTTCAAGACGCATATAGTTTTCAGTAAAGCGCCACTGACGCAGTAAGTTTTAGACTTTTACAGTGAGAGAAAGAGGTGACACCCAAACTCTTGTCTGTAGTGATTTTTGTTCGTTTCAAGCTTGATTTGTATATTCAGTTTAAGTTTCATTCCTTCTAAGATTTATTTATTAATTTACATTAATATCTATTGTATGGTTGTTTGCATTGATTGTTTATTTAATTTCTGTTCGTTTTAAGTTTCATTTATACTTCAATAGGAAAATATTTTTTTTCGTTTTCTGCTTGATTTTCATATTCAATATAAGCATTACTCACTTTAAGATCTATTCATTCATTTTTATTCTTGCTTGTTGTATGTTTTTTGCTATAATCGTTTATTTAATTTCTGTTCGTTTGGGTTTCATTTATTCTTTAATAGTAATTTCTGGTCGTTTTTTGTTTGTATTTTAAAATGTATTTTTATTTTATTAGCTTAAGTTTAAAATTGCCAATAATTTTATTTGAAAAACTTATTTTTCGGAAAGTTTTTTTTAATTAATAGCTAGAAATATTTTATAAACTCTTAAAGGAGCTAATTCGATATAAAGTTAAAAGTTGTAGGACTGTTCTAGAGCTATACAAAAATGTGGTTCAATCCCACTTTCTAGGGCTACAATGATAGAAAGTACGTGAGGGCTAGGACACGCTTGCGGTTGAAGGATTGCCAAAGATTGTCCATGTTTGCCAACCATCTAGGACCAAACGAGGTTCTTGTCCATTATTCAGAAAAAACCAAGAATTTGGATCTGCAAGATCAGTCAATAACCGGTCTGTATTCGGAGACAATTAACTTAGGCTCAAGGGAAAAACTACGATACATTTTTCGTTTTTCATATCATTGACTTTCGAATAAAGTAATGCCTTTTTTGTGCTCCTTCCAAATATAATAATCATTTTTGTCGGAAATAAATTTTACCCCCACCCATATATATACCAATTAAGCCTATATATTTGCACATTAGGGGGGTGGGGATAAATTTTATTTCTGATGTAAATGAGAGTTAAGTTTAAACTTCCCCACCCCCACCCCCCTACAGGGAACAAATATAACCAGACGTGGTATATATAGATGTGGGGGTTAAAATTCATTCTGACAAAAGTGATTATTATATTTGGAAAGAGCATAATAAAAGACATCTTGTGTTATGTTTGCTTTATTTGTAAGTCAATAATGTGAATAACGAAAAATTTACCAAAACTGCGTTGCAGTTTTGTTTTAATTAAATATTTGAAATGTAGAGTTGGTATTTTGGTTATGTTAGGTTACATTTTGCATGCACCGCCGTTATATTTAACCTCCAACCCCCTAATATCAAAATATATTCCCCAAACTATATATATTATATCTATTCCCCAAGCGTTTCACTCGTTTTAATCCGTATATCTGTAAATTGAATCAACTTGTGGGTTTTCTGAATAATGGACAAGTACCCCAAACGAAAACTAGGTTATCAGCTAAGGCAGTTGACATATGTCATAAGGAAATATTTAAGGGAAATAAGGACTTCTTGGGAGGGTTTTAAAAGGGAAGCTCTCCATCGATTTTGATGGAGGAGGAGCGTGTGTAGCTGTGTAAAGATTCTAACTTGTGTTTTACCCAATGTAAGTACGGTGGTTCAGTTGCACGGTGGTTCAGTTGTACGGTGGTTCACTTGCACGAGGGTTCAGCTAAATGGTGGTTCAGTTACACGGGGGTTTATTTAAATGGGTTTGAGTTGCACGAGGGTTCAGTTAAAGGGGGTTCAGTTGCACGGGGGTTTAGTTGCACGATGATTGAGTTGCACGGTGGTTCAGTTGCAGGGTGGTTCAGTTACAGGGGTTCAGTTACACGGTGGGTCAGTTACAATGGAACCCTCAGGGGAATATTGACAAATGTCTACCCAGACAAAAAGGCCTTGACAAAGTTAGAAAGATACATTAAATTAGCTACACTTAAGCTAACATAACTTTTTTTCTCCATATACTACTTTCTTTATACTCAATTATTTAGTTTTGTTCCGTTTCTTGCCTTTCCACTATTATTATATGTGCCTTTAAATACATATGAGGTCTTTAAAATACTCTTCGCTCATAAGCCATTTGCGCTGACCGAGAGCTACTCAGAGTTACCAAGAGTTAACCATCAAAAGTAATCTTTATGACTCGATTTTATGGTTTTATTAAGGGCCCAATTGGATGGTTTTGTTTAATTCTAAAAAGATGTGAAATTAAAGAAAATTGTAAATAAAGATTTAAATGTAGTGAGTATATTAAGATTTTATATTTTCTGTCAGACCGAGCGAGACTTCGTGATAGAAGGAAGATCTCATCCATGTCAAATAAGCTTTATCTCCAAGTAGAAGGCTGGAAAGTTGTTGGTCCGATCTCAGTTGACAAAGTGGGACGATTTTACCGTCATATGTATGACCAAGACACTGGAAGACCAGCTTTAATAATTATTGAAATCTCATTGGAAAGTTCTGCAAGAAAATTGATACTCATTCGCTCATCGGTGGTTGTAGTGAACGAGCTTCATGAAAATATTGAAATCATATTTCATGATTTCAATATTACGCCTGCTGTGAATTGGAAGAAGAAGAAGACGTCTTATAAAGGTAATTCGAATATTAAAGTACACTGCACTTTTTATTTCAATTAAATGCCTTTTAATGTAATTACGTATTTTAATGATAAATGAAACTCAGAGAGGAAAGAAAATAGCAAAATGAATAATGAAATAAAAAAAAAAAAAGGTGAAAAAACGAGGATCTGTTAGCCAGTGGCAAAACACGAAGAAGAAGAAATAAGCAAATATTTCGACAAGGACCTCTGCCAGGTCGTTCTCAGTGCTAAACAAAAAAGAAAGAAAAGAAAAAAGAAACCAACGAAAATCGAAGTTTTGATTTTCGTTGGTTTCTATTTTCTATTAAATGTAACATATATTTAAAAGATATAAAACAAAATGAGTCAAAACATAGTTAAAAAGTCAAAAATAAACATATAACAAGAAAATTCCTGACTATTTTTCCTGGCTATTATACTTACCCGTGAAATGTGCTGCAGATACGAACGAGGAGAAAGCGAACATTTCTGAGAAAAGACTTTTCTCCGTTGTTATGGCTAATTCACCTGAAGTATCAAATCTCACGGAAAAAAGAGATTTGATTGAGGAGTGTGGCATTAGCGATACTGATGTTTCTATCAAGTCATCAAAAAGTTGTTGGCTGATCAGAGTTTCCGACCGAGTTTCGGCTGAAAATATTTCAAAAAACCTGAAAAGTGACACTGCGACAACGAAAGTGACCGAGCCCGTCTTCATCAGCGTTGTGAATGGGATACCTAGTTGTGTACCAGAAAAAGACTTAAAATCTAACTCACCAGAATGCACAAGAGCTATCCGTATCGGAAGCTCGTCAACTTTCAAAATGTATTTTCCCACAGAAAGTGCCATTTTCTCTGCTATCCGACACGGTATTCGGATTGAGTATTGTTTCTCTGGGATAGAGAAATTCCTGTTATTGCGAAACACTGCTACAATTGCCAACAATATGGACAAGTAGCTTCCGGATGTAAAAATGCGGCAAAGTGTGCTAGATCTTCTGGAGGACATGCTTCCAGTCGTGAGCAGCCGTATTCTTCCCCTATGGAATGTGCAAATTGTGGAAGTAAGAAACATCACTTTCATAGCATCAAGTGTTAAAAACTAAACAAAATTTCGAAATTTTGTGGCTGGCTCACCAACTCAACCGTTTTTACCCGTGCTGAAAGTTTCTTATGCATAGTGTTCGAAGAGCAGTCTCCCTGTTATCAAATTGATTTGATTATTTATGGTGAAGATACGTTTTTAGTGCTCAAGTTCCTTTTTCTTTTTATATAGTACTCCGTCTTTCCCCTTTTTGTAGATGGGTAAGAAATACATTATTACTATACAACTCAACAAAACTCGGAACAAAACTCTTCCGATATCTTTCATGTTTGGCAGGGATGGGATTTTCTTCTATTTCCTCTTTTCTATGTTTATAGAACTCCCATTGCAATTGTCATTGCCAATATTTCTTTTTTCTTTGAACTATCAAACCTTATCCATCTTTGTTGGCATCCATTTTATTTGTCTTCCATGACTTATCTCTTTCCCTTTCTCTCTCCTCTCTCTCTTTCAACGCAAATGATTTGGGGGACAATGCACGTTGAAGTTAGAAAGATTCTAAACAAAGGATAGGAAAGGTTAAGCTTAGACTAAATATTCGGTGTTTGATTCAATTAATGCTATTATTTCAATTTTATGTAACAAGAAACAAGATTTTTCATAAGTGAAATTAGTCTGTTTACTTTTCTTGATTCGTCTTCACGTATGCATTGAAACACTCAATGTAAGCGGAGCTTTGATTTGTTGCAAATCTTATCCTTGAAATATCCACCGTCTTTCACTAAAACCCGCTAATTCCCCGTGAAACACAGAAAGAGTTACTCACTGACTGTGTCGAATTTTTTTGTAGTCTTTGTTTTCGTCGCAAATTACTCATGGGTTTCCTTTCTTTTTTCTTTGAGTTCGATAGTAGAAATCGTTAATACAAATTTGCCGTTGATGAGAATCAACTCCATGGCCTCCTGTTAACCAAGCTGTTCGCAAGTTGTATACTAAGCTGTATAAGTTGTCAATAGGAAAATAACACTTTTCATGTTCACTCTCTAATAATATTAAACTAAAATTGATTTAATCTGTAAATTTTTAGCGATGAAGGGAAACTATTTACAAGTCTACACTAAAACTCAATGCTACACATCTGGTAAGGATGAATTAGCCTAGTTTACATGGGACACAAAACTTGACCTGTCAGCTGTGTAGCAGGTAATGGATGCTGATTAACAAGAGTCCATAGATAGCAGTCTAACCAATGGTGTCCTGCTAAATAGACAGACAACCCTGACCAATGTGATACGATGGATGACCGATGCGTTTACCTTTTTCTTCTTTTTTTTTTACTTTTGTATCGTACTAAAAATATGCTTAGTTAAATATGAAATGATAAAGATTTCTATTAATTTATGAATTTAAAGTGTTTTTCTTTTTAAATAAAATAAGCAGATAAAATCTATTGTATTCTGAGCAATGGATAAAAAACTAACTATTTTGTTTTGAATTTAAAATTTACCAGTATTCTATTCTTGCTTTTGTGCATAATTCGTTTTATTAATTTACTTTTAAAACCAAAATTTTATTTTTTTCTAGTTTAATTAATTAAAAAAAAAAAAAAAAAAAAATTAACAACAGCGTTAATTTTAAAATGAGAATTAAATTTTTCTTTTGGATTGGGGTACAATGTGATCTTTGGATCTTTTTAACTTGACCATCATCTCCCTACTTTCTATCTTTTTTCCCTTTGTTTAAAGTTTTATTTTTTAGGTTTACGTCGCTCTTCAGGTTTAACTTACGTCAAAATCCCTCCAAAAACACCCTACTCATTGCCTTTGAATGCGGATTGGTCCTTCCTTCGCGTCCGACCTTTGGGTGATAAAATATCAGTTCCGTACTCTACCTCTATGGAGTCCTATTGGTTGGGCGCTTCGAGTCGTCCAATTGAATTGTGTCTTCAGTGCATACCTGTGCAACCCTACTACCAGTAAGTTCATTTCTACTACTAGCTAATAAAATCTAGTAACAAATTTAAATCACGAACTGACAAATTTTTGTAAGACAAAATTTTGTAAGAAACCAGAATTTTGGCAATTTTTTGCCATTCGACAAAATTTTTTTGCTCTTTCAAGAAGTTTCTTTGGGCCTCTGCGCAATCCTCTGTATTTATCAACATAAAATTTTGTTTTCTTCTAATGAACACATCAGCACTCTTCCTCAGAGTCAAATTATCATACAAGCGGAATTATACTACCCCGCCTTTTTTTCCACTACCAATAACGACCAAAGAAAGAAAAATGCTCTGACAAGATCTTTTCAACTGGACTATGGAGTGTTCGAAAAAAAAAGGTATTTGTTTAGCCTTTGGACGCCTCATAAGGAGACATGTTAAGAAAACAATTCTTACTTTAAATATGTATAATGATCCTAGTTCTTATATTATCCAAGGGGAGAACCTTTATCATCAAGTCTTTCCTCTAAAAATCCTCAAAAGAGAAAAAGTTTCCAAATATCACCACGTTTTTAATTCAATGCTTAAGTCTTTTGAAATTGCCGCTGTAAACTGCTGCCAAATAAGTTGTTCTATAGATAGCGTTTAGCACGTGTGTCAAAAAACGTGTTTAAAGAAAAAGTAGTGGTATATTGAGATTATAGAAATTGTGAATTCTGTTATAAATCATATCATTAACAAAAAAAAATATTTCACCACTGCTATTAATATTTTGTATTTACGCCACTGCTATTCGCCCTTCGCCCTTCGAAATTCCGTGCATCTTTTGTAACCTAACCAAACCTAACCTAACCTTACCTTACCTAACCTAACCACTGCTATTAATATTTTGTATTTACGCCACTGCTATTCGCCCTTCGCCACTGCTATTCGCCCTTCGCCACTGAACTTAAAAAAAAAAAAAAAAAAAAGACCGGCATGAACGCTTTGCGTCTGAAAAACTCTTTGGCTAGTAGTTAATAAATTAATTGTTGATAGAAAACTACATCTTATACAGTAACCCCATTAGGGGGGGGGGGCATTTTACCTTCTTCTAAATCACCCCCTCCCCATGTTTTTGAAAAATACATTTTTTCGGTGCCTCTATTTAAAAAATATCGTTTTTTTTTTTTTCTATAACAAAAAGCGAACAAAAATCATAACTGCCCCACCCGTCGATATTTAAAAATACATTTTGCCTCCCCCACGCTGTGGAAAATTGGTGCCAGTGATATTTTAATATAATAAATCTAGGGTGCCCTAAAATAAATGCGTATCTTTGTGATAATGGTACTATCGCTTTTGTTGAATAAGTGCTTATTGACCTCAGTTAAGATAGAAGATGTTACTTTACTTTAAATCAAGGTGGCCACTTAATCGTGCTACCTTAGACCCATATTACCATTATACATACACACAAGCGAGGTTTGTTTGTTTATATTTTTTGAAAATAACAGATTTGTTTTCCTGGAGTTGCCATAGTAGATTTTTACTAATTTATGTTGCTTACTTGGAAGTGAAACAGCATCATCTGTAATAAATATCACTAGCGGACTTTAGAGTTTATTAAAATTAAATTATGATATTATGAACCTAGCGAAGCGAAAAACAAACAATCAAGGTCAATTGATAATTTCTCCAATGCTGAATTTGGTGCAAATGAATTTCCGTGCGGGAATTAATGAGAATGGTATTATCCGTCATGATTATTATATTTACAAAGCA
Source organism: Artemia sp. Qi Xiang Cuo (assembly GCF_049724085.1). NCBI lineage: Eukaryota > Metazoa > Arthropoda > Branchiopoda > Anostraca > Artemiidae > Artemia > Artemia sp. Qi Xiang Cuo. The sequence continues at coordinate 35,762,767 of NC_142809.1, forward strand.
AAGTGTATTCCATAGAAAAAGATTCTAACGAATCAATTGATCCCTAAGCGGGTCAAAACTAATGCAAAATTGAATAATCTGAAAGAGATTCTCTCCTCCAAATGTGATCCCGACAATGCTAAAGTCCCCGATTTCATAATTCGTTGTCCAACTGACGTACCCTGTATTCCTGCTGTGGCTTACTCTCGCATTCCAACTAAAGTTTATGCGTGCAAGCACTTACTTAACGACATTTAGGCTCAGTTGGCTGCTTACAATGAACACTTTCCTAAGCTTCCATCAGCTACAGCTGTGATTGCTGTTCGCTCTGATGACGTTACTGTTTAGCGGCCCACGTTACTGTCGTTATGACGTTACTGTGTACTGTGATTTCGTCCCAGTTTTGTTCAGATAGTCATCTAATGGGTATTCGTATTGGAAATACCAGTTTCATCAACTGTTACTTACTGTATAATAAAAGAGTCAATCTTGAAACGTGGAAAGGATCCTACTGACTGCAATTCATACTGACCTCTAATGTAGAATTAGTAAAGTTTTCGAGTATGTCATCATACCTTCGCTAACTTGTGTTGCAAAAAATGGTAAAAATCAGCTTGGTTTCCAGTGGGACATTGGCTGCGCTCATGCTCATCGGGGACTAGCGAAGGGTTTGAAAAATTCTGCTGAAAGTGGCAGTGATATTCATCTCTGTGCGCTAGATATTTACAGGCTTTTTACAGTGTTTTGCATTCTCAAACCTTATATTCTCTTTCTTCTAATGGAATGAATCTTCCAGTCATTTTTGTTTTGAGGTATTGGTATGAACATGCGAACTTGCGGCTTAAAGTAAACCCAGCGGAGCGTATCTCTGTTCGATGTGGTGCGTGCTAAGGAGGAGTTTTATTCCTGCATTTTTTTTTAAGGTGTGTATAGCCTCCACCTTGGCTTTGATTCGGTCAACCTATTACTATGGAATTTCTGATATTTCATATTTAGGATACTTTGACGATATTTTATTGATTAGCCAATCCGATTCTTCATTGTCTAAAATGGTTCCGCACATCGTCATCCCCGCTTGAATATTCTGATTTCACTATTCCTATTGTTTGTTCTTAGGAATGGCTTCGTATTTGTGTATGTTCCAGCATTGTGAGTATGCGTAATAAGCTTGACAAACGTCAAAACCAAGAAAGACAGGAAATTCTTTTCGTAAGACAGTGGAATTTTAATTTGAATGACTGAATATTTCGGCCCTATGTCCAAGGGCTGTCCTCAGCAAAACAAAAATATGTAAAAGAAGAAAAACTTACAACAACATGCGACCAATAAAACATGCAGCCAAAAAGGCAAAATTAGCAATAAAAACGCGTTTTAAATTATTTTTCTATCATTTCAATGAATCACCGTGTTTTACCTCATTTTATTTATCAGTCCTGGTTGAACTTTGCTGAAGTAAGGATGCTGGGACTGTTTTTAAAAAAATCATTTTAGTTATATTTTTCGCATGTTGTTGTAAGTTTTTCTTCTTTTAAATATTTTTTTTGTGATATTATATTGTTATAAATTCAATATATCATCGATTAATTAATACTTTTTGTTTATAGTATTTTTGCCCGAGTGGAGAAAGAAGCAATTCTGGACCCTCCGATGTTGTCACGCGCTATGAGCTCAAGTAGTTTAAGCACCATGAAATGCCACATGGATACAATTTCATTTGTTCCTCCAATAGTATTGGTCAATCTTTTACCACAAGATTTGGAATGGGAAATATCACGATCAAGAGTGGAAGGAAGAGTTAGATCTGGAAAAGAAACTTCAATTCACGTGGTTTGTATAGTTGTGTTTGTCACCATCAAATCATTACCCCCTCCCCCTTCACATATGTTGCTTTTTAAAAGCAAATTAAAAACAAAATTTACTTTTTCTCCCTGACTTAAAGCAAATAGTGAAGCAAAATAAATTTAAACCAAAATTAAAAAGAGGTAAAAATTAAAGATAAAACCGTATTTTGTTCCCTTTTGGTTAAATTAGCATTTCGTCGTTGCTTGATTGGAAAGCTAAAGCAAAAATGATAAAGAGGCAAAACTAAGCTTTGTTTTTGCTTTCATTAAATACTAAGGTTTTATTGATGTTTTTATTTACACTAGATGATGATGTTTGTTTTATGATGGTTCGACGCTGATGTACAGTGTTTTTTTTGGTATTTTGGTTGTTTTTTTTTTGTGCGTTTTTACATTCTGACATTTTGACGACTTGATGTTTTTTGAAAGTTTGATAGGATTGTTTGAGGATGACGGTATAAATCTTATAAGAAGTGAAACCCTCGAATTCTTCCTTTGTAGAGAATTGGCTTGGAAAGGGTTTATTGAAAACCTGTTTAAAGAACAGTGTTAGTATGTTTTTTGTATTTTATAAATATGAAGCTATAATTTATTTGAAACAATTTTACTGGAAAAAGAAATGAACCCAATAGCTGGCCAGAGGACAACATGAAATCAAGCTGCCGAAGCAAAACCTACCTCTTGTCGGAATCTAGCTTTATCAGTTCCATGACATTTTCTTGTCTTAAATTCTGTCGTAGATAGGAACTAAATTCAGAATTGGTGCACGAACTCTAGAAAAGATAGCTGACTTATACAAGGGCGTGCTTGTAACTGAGTCTCGTTTGACTCAGTCCCAACTAACTCAACTTTTGTTCATCTCAATCCTGATTCAAATCATTTCCCATTCAACTCAAAGTCTTTTAATGTCCAACCCTGTTTAGTTTCACCCCCTTTTAACTCAATCCTTGTTTGGGTCAACCACCATTCAACTCAACCCTTATTGAACTCAGCCACCCTTCAATTCAACCCATGTAACTTTCAACTGAACCTCATTCAACCTTACATATCCTGTTTTCGGGGTTGAATTGAGTTGGGGTCATATTGAAGGGGATTTATGTAAACAGGGGCTTAGTTAAACATGGATTGAGTTGAATATGGGCTGAGGTGAGAGGGTTGAGTTAAAGGGGTTGCGTTAAACGGGGGTATCTTGTTTAACCTGAATTTTCCGTTGGGAGACTTGTTCGTCGAATTACGTGTCATTATAAAGTAACTAAGGCTAATATTAGTTCAGAGTTTTGCTAATTAGATTTTCAAAGATATACTTTGTTCGTTGAAAATTTTAACACATGTGGACTAGTTTTTTTTTCAAAGGCTCAACAGTGTTGCCACTGCTTTGATATGTATGATGCCATTTCTTCCATCAAATTATACCACAAGAAACTTGTGTCCCGTAGTTATAGCATTCTACGTCAGTTTTCATTTTGCCAGCACACAAAAAAAGAAATGAAAACACTGATGCAAACTCACTGGTGATATTCATGACTTAAAACACTGATGAAAATCTTTAGATTATTAAAAATTGAATAGCCAAAGTGCATTATTAGGGTCCCAGATAGCGTTTCACTTTCTTTCTTGTTCTTTTTTAAAAATATAATTCTCAGTTAGTAAGACATTACGTAAAATCTACTGTTTGGATTTTTGAACGCTGGTGTTCAGACGCTATCTTGGATACAAAAGGCTAATGTTTGTTTTTTTAATCAAAAATAAACAATTAAAAAAATATCGGTTGTTTTTCTTGAAGTATTGTGTTTTGAGATGTGTTTTTCATTTTAATTTATTTGTTCAACGTTCCACTTTATAGGACTATTATGGAAATAGGTGAAGAGGCATAGGTCACGTTTTACTGCCAGATGACAATAGACTATATTAATCGTGCTTTTCTACCATCCATCCGGGGCAGCAAAAGAAGGACATCCTCGAATTTAGTGGGAGGAAGTCGTAATTGAGTATTTAAAGGAAATCAGAAGTAAATGGAAGGGAGTAAAGAGTGAAGCTTCAAACAGATTGAGGTGGAGGAGTATGCGCAGCTAGGCTTAGATAGCTTGGTGCTTCGACAAGTTGTTAGTAGTAGTGATAATAGTCATTGCTTTCGCCTTCTTATTGGCATTTTCATAGTAAACTTAGAAACAAAATAGTAACAGTCTCTCAGCCGGTAAGAGTAGTTATTAAAAATAATAATAATAATAAAAAAAAAAATAAAAAAAAAATTATAATGTTCACATTAAAATGGCGGAATACTTGAGGTCGAATGGTATTTACACAAAGAATTTTATAATGAACAATATAGAATTATTATATGTATTTTTATGCCAAGCAGCTTGTTTAAGAAGCCTAGAGACAGTTTTCCCAGTGTCCTTGACTTTATGATAAGCGTAAATGTATCTTCTTTTTTTTTAGGTTAATGTGTATGAAGACACAGAGATAAATCTCACACTAGAGGGTTTTACTCAGAAAGGGAGTTTGCTGGTTTGCTGGTCAAAAGAGTTGGTTTCGGTCAAACGCCTCTGTTTTATTGACAATAAATCTCGACGTTTGTTCCTGCAAGCAAAAATTACCTGCCCTAACCGGGCTTCTTTGAGGGTTTGTTCCTTTATCCTGATTCAATACCAGTTTATTCAATTTGTTTTGAATACCAGTTTGACCAAAAAGATGATTGAAATTGGCTCAAACAGTGGTGCAAATAAAACTTCTAGTTTAGGAATTGCTGCGGTTACGCTGCTTTTTTTGCAAAGGGGCTGGTCGCCTATTATAGCACAAGATATACGCTCTGGGCCCTTTTAGTCCTTAACACGACCTTTAGCAAGTATCCACTTATTGTCATTGACTGTTTTGTGACTATGAATTAACATCTTAGACAGCGTAATAGCACTACCTAAGTATAGAGTTCTATAGTTCTATAGCCCCTGGTACAATGGCCGCAAGTTATGCAAGTTGCCCGTTGTTCACAAATAGGTTTCGCTATAAGAAAGGGGGCATATTTGATTCTTTGCTGTCAAAAAGGCAGAAGATATTAAGGTGAACCTTTTGGGGAATGTTGAATGGGATTTGAAGCAAGTCGAAACGCACTATGGGCACGCAGGCTGTGAAAAGATCGTATAGTAACATCTTAGGAGCAGCTTATGGTAATACTTTGAAACTTTCAGAGGATTTGAGGGGGATGTTGGACTAACCAAAATACACTGTGTGCATTTTCCTACGATTACCACTACTTCTACTGCTATGGATACTATTATTACGACTACTGCTATTGCGACTTCTATTACGAGGACTTCGACTACTACTGCTACGACTACTGCTGCTACTATTGCTACGATTGCTACTGCTACAATTGCTACTACGACTATTACGAATACTATTACTACGACTAATGCTAAAATGCCTACTGCTAATACGAGTACTATTATTGCTACGACTGCTACTAGTGCGTACTAGTTGTAGTAGTAGTACTACTACTACAACCACTACTACCCCTACCGCTACTACTATCTCGACTACTACGATTACAACTAAGACTGAGACTTGGCTAATACGACTACCTCTACTACAACTAACACTATGACAACTGTTATCTTGTCTACTACTACTAAGGCTTATACTGCTACGATAACTACTACTTCGACTTCTACTTTTACGATTGCTACTACTGCGACTGCTTCAACTTTAACTACTACCATGACTGCTGCTACTACGATAACTACTGCTATGACTACTACCACTAAGTCGACTCTGACTACGATTACTACTGCTATGACTACTACCACTAAGTCGACTCTGACTACGATTACTACTGCTATGACTACTACCACTAAGTCGACTCTGACTACGATTACTACTGCTATTACTACTACAACTAAGTCGTCTCTTACTACGATTGCACCTGCTATGACTACTACCACTATGTCGACTCTGACTACGATTACTAATGCTATGACTACTAAAACTAAGTCTACTCTGACTACGATTGCTACTGCAATGAAAAGAAACTGTTCTTGTTTCGTCTAGAGGCAAAAAATCTATTGACTCATGGATAGTTGATCTGTTGACTGTTATTCAAGAACAGCAAATAATAATAGCAGATAACAGCAAATAAATAATCATGAAAAATCTCTTCCCTCTAAGCTTAAGTAGTCTTAACCCTTAAGTTGTCCTTAACCCTAGGTCAGATGCAGCTCAATGAACATTAAAATATGCTATATTTTGACACTTATCATAGAAAAAGGAAACATAATCTAAAGCCAAGCTTCAGTCTTCTACTTTGTCATCTATCTTATATATGATAGAATCAGAAATAAAGATTGAAGTTTTCTCGAACCAACGTTTAAAATTGGGTGTGACTTCTTTCCCGAAAAATGCATTACAATAAAGCCTTAGTTTACACCATGGGTTGTCAATGACGTTGTGATATTAATTGAAGAGTGAATGTGACGGATTGTACAAAAAATAGAAAACGAGTGAATCTGGAAAATGCGTGATCCATCCCTTACAAAATTCGTAATGTCTGTAAAAATTATTGCCTGAATAGACTCCTAGGCTTGGAGCCTAAGAAGTTCTTTAATACATTTACATTTTTCTTGACCGTTACATTTTTCTTGATTAAACTCGATGCGCGTAAATTTAGTGTCATTCATACTCAAGGTAATAAATATTAATAATAATATCCCTACCTTGATATTATTCATTACCTTGATTATTTCATAGTTTATTCAAGCTCTATTGTAACTAATTTTAAAGGAGAATTTATTTAGATTAGTTTGAATTATTTATTTATAGTATTATTTATTGCATATTTATCTTTTTGTTTATTATTTATAATTTATTGGTAGGTAGTTTTCTTCGTGATCGAGGGTATGTTTTCAATTTCCTAATGGGCAACTTTTCTTCTTTATTTTTTAGTTTCATATAAGTTTTTCTGTTTTCATTAAATTAAAAAAAATCCTAATATTCTATTCATTCTCTTATTTTTATTATATGTATTTCATCTAGTTTTATCTCCTTTTCTTTTTGCTTTACGAAGCTGTATCTTCATATCCTTTATTTCGCGTTTTTTTTTTCAGTTTAAAATTTTATAGAAATACTGTATCATAAAAAAATCTGGTTTTTATTTGATATTTCGACAGAAAGGCTGTGACCACGATGCAGCAGGTTAAAGCCTTTATTATTTGTTTAATACATATTATTGAAAACTGTATGCATTTTTTTTATCCATGGGAGTCCGGGTTATTCCCTCTCCCGCCTCCTGAAGAAATCCCTCCTCTTCGGAATACTTCCTCTCCGTGGAAATTTCTCCCCGGACTTGTCGAAAATTTTTCCTGCTTCCCAAGAAAATGTAAATTTTCAAGACCAAAATTGACAGCGTGGGATTGGAGGGGGGGGGGGATCATGGCATAAAAATTGTCCCGTTAATAGCAAAAAAAATTGTCATGATTGTCTCGCCTTTTCCCGTTTAGGCTTAAAAATTTTTAATTAATTTGGATAGCGTGAAAAATAATTTATTCTTTACTTTTTTATGTATTTGAAGATATTTTGTTTTCAAAAGTAGCTTTTAATATTTTCGTGTTGCTCTAGTCTCAACATTGGTCGTTTATGATAAAAGTCACTACTGTAAACGAGTAAATAATTGATCTCTGAAAAAATTTTCTTTTTGAACATTTGATCCCTTTTTATTTTCCTTGACTTGTTTTTTGTTTAATTTAAGTCACTAATTTTTGTTTTTATTTTAAAACAACAGTTACTATTCCAATAAACAGTTCTTCAACAAAATTTTCTGTTTATATATTATTCTTTACTTTTTTATGTTTTGAAGATTTTTTGTTTTCAAAAGTAGCTTTTAATATTTTTGTGTTGCTGAATATTTGATCCCCTATTTCTTTTATTTGACTTTTTTTTTAATTTAAGTCACTAATTTTTGTTTTTATTTTAAAACAAAAATTACTATTTCAATAAACAGTTCTTCAACAAAATTTTCTGTTTAAATTTTATTTATTTGTAAGATTCATTTTTATAGAATTTTTAGCTAATGCCTGATCACGAATATATGTTCTTGTTGTAGTATCGAAAATATGATTCTCCCTTTTCATAATCAATTCTCTGCAAACGGTTTTCTGTTTAAATAAATAATAAAAATCTAAAAAAAATACAAATTTTAAGCTTTTATAGTTTTATATACCAAAGAATTTGGATTAGCTTAACAATGTAACCTTTTTCAAGTCGTCATGTGGCATGGTTTATGTGAATATTCCGTTTTGAAATCAAAATCACTACACTAGAGATTGCGCGTAAAATAAAGCCTTAGAGACGAGGGTAAATCAAATAGGGAAGTCTAATCGTTTCATGGACTTACAATTGATTCAATGGATACAAAAACCCTAAATAGTATGCTAAACTTAAAACCGTAAAAATGGCCTGTCGTTTCATACGGCTAACCTCCTCTATTTTTCGCTGCGAAACCTACTATCATGGGCTAATAGAGTAATGTGATGGAAGAGCTTGGCTTTTCGAAACGAAAATCAGAAAAGGAGGAATTGAAACATTACAACACTGTCTTTTCTTTGTTTGATCGATCCCTTTTGGCCCTTTTTTGGGCCGAGTCGAATTAGTTGAGAGAGAAATATTGTAAGAGAGAAAGGTGATAAAACGCTACCCATATGAGAACCTTTCAATTTTTATTGTAGGGTTAAAAGAAATAGCTATATAGACATTTTTTTAGAAATTAATTTATTTTAGATGATCTAAAATATGAAGACTGAAAGATGTCAATTACAGTTATGTTGAAATCAGTGACAAATATTCACTAAGAACGTACTAAATTCTATATAGTTTTAATATACCCTAATAATTCGCGTTGGAAAAGAAAGCTTCTCTTACAGTGTTTCGAAACTTGTTGCAGATGAAGAAATTCTGCTCCGATTAATAGAAAAAACGAAATTCACACTTCCTGACGATTTAAGTCTCATCAAAACTGAGTATCTCTATATTAGACCCAAACTGAAAGAAATTAAACGGTTTTTCTAAGATATTTTGAAAATTTGGTGTCGGCTTTTAGTTTTATCTTGTTTATTCAAATCTATTGTCCCAAGTATTGCAGGTTATATCAAGACCGTCAACAAAACTCTAAATAGTTAGGCCATACGAATACGTCACCATAAAATTGGGTAAATTGAAAGTGCCAAAAAGTATACCTTCACCCGTCGATTTAAAATCAAAGTTTCCCACCTGTAATGAAATAAACAAATGTTGTCAAAAATGCCATTATTTATCACAAAGTTAAGATGTTTAAAATTTCAAAATTTGCAAATTAACATGTGCTAAAATCTCAACAATATTTCTAAACCACGATTTTACTGTGACTGTTTAGTAATAATGTGTGACAAGATCATTTACCATTTTTGTCAATTATACGGTCATCGCAAAAAGTGACACAATCTTTTTCTGTCATCAGAAAAGTGCTATGATTTCTTTGTTGTTTTTGTAGATAATATCGGAGACCACACTGCCTTTCCATGACGATAAACAAAAGTTCAAATAGGGATAAAATCCTTTTAATAGACAGTCATTTTCCCAAACAGTGATACAATTTCACAAGTCATTTCTTCAATAGAACATCTCTGGATAAAACGCTAGCCTAATAAAAAATGTTAGCTTGGTTAGAGCTTCTACCGTGAAAACCCTTTCTAATTTTGTATTAAAACCGGGATTTCCTAGTACGACCATCAAAGACATAAGAATTCAAAAAAAATTGAAAAGGGATGGTTCAATTACCATTACAAAAGCAGATAAGAGTAGCAGTTCAGTTGTGATGAATACTGAGGACTATGAATCAAAATTTAGGATTTTATTAAATGACGAAAAAACATACAAAAAGCTATCGTATAATCCGACAGATTGTTTTACAAATAAGTTTAAGAACGAATTAAAGTGTTTGAAGGACGAAGGAAAAATTACGCCTCAACTTTATTACAAATGCCTGCCACGCAGTTCCTTGTGCCCTAAGTTATATGGACTTCCCAAAATCCATAAGCCTAAAACCTACCAATACGACCAATTGTGTCAAGTACAAGGTCACCAACAAATGTTTTGAGCAAGTGGTTAGTGTCAGTCTGTATACTACTTTTGTCTACACAAATTTCGTACATTTAGAATTCTTCGAATTTGGTTGAAAAACTGAAAAAAGTAGAAATTTCTTCGAGTTCTTTGCTTTCAAGCTTCGAAATTGTATCAATGTACACAAATTTTGATGTAGAAGCAGCTGAAACTCATCTAGAAAGAAAGCTTTTAAGAAATTAGGCCTTGAGTAGCGGAAAAACAAATTTTTACGTTTCTGTTATTATGAATTTAGTAAGGTTTTGTAATAAGTTCTCTTATTTTTTTTTCAATTCAGATGAGAATTTTTGAACAAGTATATTTTTTACCGATGGGGTCCCCTTTATCTCCATTATTAGTTAATATTTTTTTGGAAAATTGTGAAACAATTGCGTTAGATTTATATTTTTTAAGACTTATTTTTTGGTGCGGTATATGGATAACATAATTTCAGTAGGGGATTATGGGGAGGAATAATTGAAGGATTTTTGGAACATCTTATTTGTTGGGGGGGGGGGTGATTTAAAGTTTACTGTTGAATTAGAAGAGAATGGGATACTCCCTTTTCTTGATGTTTTTCTTTGAAAAATGAAAATAGTCTGGATTTTATATTTACAGAAAATCGACAAATAACAATAGATTTTTGTCATATAGCTCCGGTCACGCTCGCCAAGTAAAAATTGGTTTGATCATTTCTCTAACTGATCGGATCTTTAGTATTTGCTCTCCAAAATTTTTTGAAGAGGAGTTGTCTTTTCTAAGAAAAGTACTAATAAGTAACATGTATCCAGAGTGGTTAATTAACCAGGCTTTTTCAAAAAGAAGGAAAAAGCTTTTAGAGATTTCTAAGGGAGTCTTGTAGACAACTTGGGAGGATATTTTTTATTCCTTACCATATGTAACCGGGCTAAGTGAAAAACTTAAAAGAATTTTACAGAGTAGTGGTCTAAAGCTAGCTTTAAAGAGTATTAATACTTTAGGTAGTTTTTCAAAGTGAGTCTGTCAGATCCCATGTACTTGCAGAAGCTCTTATGTAGGACGTACTAACCAGAATTTGGAAATGAGATTATTACAGCATAAAGACTCTATTTTATCGGCTTTAAAGCAAGGTTCTAAGTCTGAAGATTTCACTTCAGCCCTTTCAGAACATACTTTTATTCTTCCAAACCATTGTATTTTGTTCGATAATGTCTCTTTGATTTCTAGGGACCGGGGTTTAAAGCAAAATGTCCGTAAAACTCTTGAAATTAAGAAAATTTTGTTCAAGAATATAGTTTTAAATCGTGACACAGGTGAACTTGTTTTGAATTCTATCTACGATATTTTATTGAATCTGATAGAGTAAAGTTCCTCACCCAATGTAGTTAACCTCTGTTAGTTCATTCAACACTAATGAACCGGTTCCAAGAATGTCAAAGAGACTAGCTACCGCTTCTGCTTTGAAAAGCATTAGATTATTAAACAATATGTTGTTTTATTTTATTTCGTATATAAACTATTATTTTTAATTGTTTCAGTTCTGTTTTACTACTGATGACGGTCACTGTATATGTGACCGAAATATCTAGTATTTTTTGTGAAATTTTATCACTTTTTATGAAAATCACTGTCAATTAAAAGGATTTTATTCCTATCTGAACTTTTATTTATTTGGTATTTTTTTGCCATTGATTGATTTTAATTTTACAAAAAATTTACGTTTTTAATTTACAAAAATTAAATTGAAAAATAATTTGATAAAAAAAATGTTTTATTTTTGTTTCAAAAACAAATTTTTAGGCGCTAAAAAAGTTTTTTTTTTTTTTTGTTATCGGGCAACGTCTGATGATATTTGTGTATCATTAAAAAAGTACCAGTTTGGTTATGTAGCAGTTTAGTCTGTTGTATGCATTCTTCCATCTGGAAATTCTCCATGGCTGTAATCTTCCGTTGATGCAATCTTCCACGAATGGAATTTTCTCTCAGATGCCTAAAAATTTTGTCCTTGGTGAGAATAATTTAAGGTGGAACGAAATCTTCCTTGGTGCGCGTTGGGAGTGGGCCCCACAATAGATATAGAGATGACAAGTTTTTAATTGAAAATACAAACAATGATGCTGACAATAAAAATATGACATACAGGACAGCAACTGATAAAAACAATGGCAATTTGTCCAGTCAAAGAAACAAAAAAGCCGCTACATTAACCTTGATATTTTGTCAAATGGCAAAAAAAAAAAAAAAAAAAAACAACTATGACACTTTTAGGAATAACAGAAAAAGAATGACATTTCTTTCAAGCGGTATTTTTTAGACATAGCAACACATATTTGTTATTTTGCACGTTCTTAATAAACAGTTTGGTGATCTTCTACCCCACTTGTAGAACTCCGGCTTTTCATTTAGCCATGCCTCCCCTTCCTTTGGACGATAGTAAAAAGGCAAGTTTTGTGACCTGTGCTTCGTAAAACGTGTGACATGATCAACAATGATAATATAACAAGATATAATAATTGACTGAATATAAGTTCAAATTTTGCGATAGCTTCTCATTATCTATTTTTTTAGGAAAACTTTCAAATACTTTAGGGGTGGTAACAATGGATTCTCGTTCCGAAGAAGAGAGGAAGAGAAGACTTCGTGGATTGAGCGGCTGTTCTACTGACTGTGTAGGTGCTTAGATAATTTCGGAGACCACACTGCCTTTCCATAACGATAAATAAAAGTTTAAATAGGGATAAAATCCCTTTAATAGACAGTGATGATGTTATCAGTTATAGAAATTCATAAATATACTAGATATTTTGGTCACATGTATAGTGACCGTAATAAGTATTAAAACTAAAATAAAATAATTTAAAATTAAAGTTTATACACTAAATCAAATAACAATACATATTATTTGAATCTCTAATTCTTTTTAAAGCTAAGGTGGAAGGTAGTTTCTTTGACCTTCTTGGATTTAATTCATTAGCGTTCAATGATACAGCATTTGGACAAAGGTCAACTACATTGGTTGAATTGAATTTTACTCTTTTAGATTATGATAAATTATAATAGATCTAGTTTAGCACATATTCCCCTGTACCCCGATTCAAAGCAATATTCCTGAATAAAATTTTTTTTATTTCCAAAGTTTCACGAAAATTTTGCTTTAAACCCCGATCCCTAGAAATCAAAGAGATATTCTCGAACAGAATAAAATGGTTTTGAAAATTATAGATGTGTTCTGAAAGGGCTAAAGTGAAATTTTCATAATTATAATAATGCTTTAAAGCTGAAGAAATAGAATCTTTGTGTTGTGATAATCTCATTTCAAAACTCTGGTTAGTACGTCCCACATATGAGCTTCCGCAAGTACAAGGGATCTGATAAACCCCATTTTGCTGCCCAAATAAAAGTTGATCCTTCCCAGAATTTAAATAACTGCCCAAAGTATTATTACTATTTGAAGCTACCCTTCGACCATTGCTTTGTAAAATTCTTTTAAGTTTTTCACTTAGCCCGGGTACATATGGTAAGGAACAAAAAACATCGTTCTCCCGAGTTGTCTCCAAGACTACCTTAGAAATCTCTAGAAACGTTTTTCGTCTTTTTGAAAAAGTCTGGTTAATTAATCATTATGGATACATGTTGCTTATTAGTATTTTCCTTAGAAAAGAAAACTCCTCCTCAAAAAATTTTGGAGAGCAAATACTAATGGTCCAGTCAGTTAGAGAAAGGATCAAACCAATTTTTACTTGGTGAGCGCGACCGGAACTATAAGGTAAGAATCTTCTGCTATTTGTTAGTTATCTACGCATTTTTATATCCAGACTATTTTCATTTTTCAAAAGAAGAACTTCAAGAAAAGTAAGTTTCCCATTATTTTGCGATTCAAGAGTCAACTTAAAATCACCTCCCAAACAATTAAGATGTTCCAAAAATACTTTTAATTCCTCCTCCCCATAATTCCATACTGAAGTTATGTCATCCATATGCCGGCCCCAGAAAATATGTTTTAAATATATGAATCTAACGCAATTGTTTCAATATTCTCCGCAAAAATATTAGCTAATATAGGGGATAAAGAGGCCCCCATAGGTAAACCATTTATTTGTTCGAAATACTCCCCTCTGAATTGAAAAAAATAAGAGAACTTATTGCACAGCCTTACTAAATACATAATTACAGAAAAATCTAAATCGGTTTTGCCGCTAATCAAATCTAAATTTATGAACAGCTTTCCTTCTAGAAGACTTTTAGCTGCTTTTACATCAATTTTCGTGTAAATTGATTCAATGTTGAAACTTGAAAGCAAAGAACTCGGATAATTTTCTAATGTTTTCAGTTTTTCAACCAAATTCGAAGAATTCTTAATAAACGAAATTTGTGTAGACAAAAGTGGTTTACAGATTGACACTAACCATTTACTCAAAACACTTGTTGGTGACCTTGTACTTGACACAATTGGTCGTAATGGTAGGTTAGGCTTATGAATTTTGGGAAGTCCATATAATTTAGGGCACAAAGAACTGCGTGGCAGGCATTTGTAATAGAGTTGAGGTGTAATTTTTCCTTCATCTGTTAAGCACTTCAATTTTTTCTTAAAATTATTTGTAAAAGATTCTGACGGATTATACGATAGCTTTTTGTATGTTTATTCATCCTTTAGTAAACCTCTTAATTTTGATTTGTAGTCGTCAGTATTCATCACAACTAAAGCGTTACTCTTATCTGCTTTTGTAATGGTAATTGAATAATCCTTTTTCAAGTTTTTAAGAATTCTTATGTCTTTGATGGTCGTATTAGGAAATTTCGGTTTCAATACAAAATTAGACAGGGTTTTTACGGTAGAAGCTCTTACAAAGCTAACATCTTTTATTAGATTTGCGTTTTCATGCAAATATGTTTCTATTGAAGAGATAATGTCTTCCACAGGGACTTTATCCGGTTTAAAACAAAATTTCGGACGCTTTTCAAGCACTGATTGTTCTTGTATCGTTAAAGTTCTTGATGAAAAATTAAACACACCTTTTCCTAGAATTGACGAAGGTATTACCGCATTATTTGTTGATAATAATTTCGAAAACATTTTTAGCAATCTTTCTCTGGAAAGGCGAAAGTCATGATTGAAGTGATTTTTTCCTGTTTCTTGAAAAAAACAAAAGTCACTTACAAAAACCTTTTTTGATATAAAATTTTCCAGGGAAAGTTTATCTCTCACTATTAAAGCTCTTTTTCGACTTTTATCCTTAATAATGTGATTTAAAGCCTTGAAATGTAAGCTTTGTTCAAACTTTTCTTCCTTGAAAGGAAGAAAATAAGTTTAAGAAAGAATTGAAGTGCTTAAAGGATGAAGGAAAAATTACACCTCAACTCTATTACAAATGCCTGCCACGCAGTTCTTTGTGCCCTAGATTATATGGACTTCCCAAAATTCATAAGCCTAACCTACCATTACGACCAATTGTGTCAAGTACAAGGTCACCAAAAATGTGATTTAAAGCCTTGAAATGTAAGCTTGAAATGAAGGAAAAATTACACCTCAACTCTATTACAAATGCCTGCCACGCAGTTCCTTGTGCCCTAAATTATATGGACTTCCCAAAATTCATAAGCCTAACCTACCATTACGACCAATTGTGTCAAGTACAAGGTCACCAACAATGTGATTTAAAGCCTTGAAATGTAAGCTTCGTTCAAACTTTTCTTCCTTGAAAGGAAGAAAATAAGTTTAAGAACGAATTGAAGTGCTTAAAGGATGAAGGAAAAATTACACCTCAACTCTATTACAAATGCCTGCCACGCAGTTCCTTGTGCCCTAAATTATATGGACTTCCCAAAATTCATAAGCCTAACCTACCAATACGACCAATTGTGTCAAGTACAAGGTCACCAACAAGTGTTTTGAGCCTGTTGACATAGACCTGTGTTGCCACAGTCACAGGTTTCCTGTGAAACTTCACAGGTTTTTTTTATAGTCACAGGTTCACAGGTTTTTGCCACTGAATGGTAGAAAGTGACAGGTTTTTGTGCTAAAGGCTCCTATTATGACCTAATATTCTGCTAAAAGTAGAATTTTGTAGAGCTCAGATTTTTAAATTATTTTAGTGATTTTGAGACGACATCTATGTATCATAAATCTAAAGCTTCATCACATTAATCACAAATGACAGCCATGGCCATTTTGAAACAACCATTTTGAATTGAATTGAAAAAGATGATAGGTCGGAGTGAAAAGGCTTTTATATTATCTAATTTTTTCCATGTATAAACCAATCTGCAGAAATTATCTGTCTGTTATTAGATAGTAAAAAGTGTCTTTTAAGCTTCTTTTACAAGTCTTTTAAGCTGCTGCTTCAGCAGCATCTAAAACCTTGCCAGACTGGTTAGAATTTTGTGCATGAAGAATACACTACATTACCCATAGTCCAAAGAGGATTGGAGAGTTTCATGAATACCAGAAATTTGCTAAAAATAAAGTGAAACAGTTGCTATCGGTGGTTTCTACGAGAAGGCTCAGCTTTGAAGCACCCATTGGACGGCTATTAGAAACCTGGAATGCCTTTGTAAACGCAATTTGCCGAAAAAAGAATCTGATATCCTAAATGTCCCAAAGTAATTTCATTGTTTCGGATAAACTGCTCAACTCCTTCTACAAGAGAGACGAGAACGGGTTGATTTAAACAAAGCAGTGACAGGCGTATTAAAACGTACTAAAAACAAAAGCAACCACAAAACCTTAATTAATAAAAAACTCAGAATATTTTGACTCCACATCCGTGAGATTTTATCACCGGAAAAAAAAAAAAAAAGTAAAAAAGATTATTTAATCATCTAAAGAAAAAGACAAAGAACAACACAAACAAAAGAGGAAAATGAACAAAACACAAGACAGCTTTTACCTTATCTCGACTATCGCTTACGTGGTTGTCAGCTGTTTGAGGACTATCAAAAGAAAACTCACATCTTAATAAAACTTTCAAAGTACGGCAACAACTGTAATCACAGATAAGACACCAAAATCTTTAGATATTTTTGGTTCAGATTGGCAAATAGGATCTATCAAAAATAAGATACTATTTTTATTTGAACAAAAACAAAACCCAGGTCACCACCCTTGATTAAATTTATGGGTTAAAATCCTTGAACTGTTTAGATATGGCAAACCGGTCGACAAAACTCATGTATTATAAACTGAGTGAATTTTTTCATTTGCAATTTTAGCTGCTGTTTGTTGACTCCTGCCAGCTTTTACCTTATCTTGACTATCGCTTATGTGGTTGTCAGCTGTTTGAGGACTATAATTTAAATTACCCCCACTGTTAGAAATTTTTACCGTCCCCTTAATTAAACTATTATTAATTTAAATAATTTTCAATTCCCCTTCGTTTATGTTAATACTCTATTAATCCCCCCATAGATGATTGTCCTAATTTCAATAATTCCTCTAAAGCTTTGTAAGAGACCTATAGATGTGCTATAACTTTAGTTTTTTCAAATAATATATTATGATGAGAAAAGTCAAATTAATGTTCTGCAATAGCTGATTCACGCGGGTATGGGGTTGTATTATATTTTATTGAACAGTCAAGAGCATTGTCGTGTTTCTGTAGTATAGTATCTCATGTTTGTTGTGTCCGTACTCCATAAAATTTACCACAAGATGTGTTGTAAATTTTGGATTTACCGCATGAGTTGTGGTAAAAGGTCTTTTGTATACTCACCGTTCTATGTTTTTTGGAACCCTATCTGTTCTCTTCTTTAGTAGCGAGCCAAAAGTTGTCGAAATTTAAATGCTATTTTTAAATTTTGCTTGCTTAGTTTTATTCTTAATTTCTGTGACAACTCTTGGACATACGGCAAAGTTATATAATTTGTTTGTTGATTCGACCCATCATCTTCTAGTATTTTTGTTCCTTTAACTTTTTTTCCGTTTTTCAATTATTTGAGAAATAATCTTTTCAGGGTACGCATTATCTATTAAAATATCCTTAATGAAAATTAGTTCATTACTTATGTATTCTCGTGATGCTAATTTTAATATTCTAAAGTAATAACTACTCCCCTTTTTACTTGGATTGGGTGATTTGACATGAAAGACAATTAAGGGCTATTGTTGGTCAGTTTACGGTAAATTGAAAATGACAATTCATTATTATTTCTAAAAATCAAGATATCCAAAAACGGTAACTTATTCTCAGTTTCTTTTTCAATTGTAAAGATTAATTCCCCTCCTAAAAAATTAAACATTTTTGAAAACCTCTAATTTCTGATTCCCCATAGTTCCAAATAACTAAAATATCATCCATGTATCTTCCCCAAAATTTAGGTTTTAAGAAATATATTTCTAAATCTAAAGTTTCTACATTCTCAACATATATGTTTGATAACAGCGGACTTACTGGTCCACCCGTTGGTACACCCCTAATTTTATGAAAAAAATTATCATTAAACTTAAAATAGTTCATATACTTACTAGCTATTGTAACTAAATTTAATAGAGTTTTTTGGATGAAATACTAAAATATTTATCAAAAAAAATATATACATACAATGATTTTATATCAAAACTAAACAACCTAAATCCATTTTATATTTCAACATCTATAAGCTTATTTTTCAAACACTCTGAGTTTTTATGTAAGAATTTTGGAGATATAATAAAGATTTAAGTGTCTTTGCTACCCATTTTTTTATATGTTTTCTGTTGGCGAGCAAGTGGTCGATACTATAGATCTTAGAGGAATACCTATACCTATTTTACGTGTTTTTGGCACACCATATATTCTTGGGCAGACTGATCCCTTAGGAAAGAATTTATAGTACATCTGAGGTGTGATATTTCCAATAGTCTAAGGTCCGCTAAATCCTTTCTTAATTTTGTTACATACGATTCAGTTGGGTCTGTATTAAACTTTTTGTAAGTTGAACTATCCTTTAGAATTGTTTCTATTTTTCTATCATATTCGTTTCTTTCTAGAATAACTACAGTATTGCTCTTATCAGCTTTTGTTATCATTAGAGAATCATCTGTTTTTAGATTTTTAGATGTTTTTTGATCTTTAATACGTTTTTTTACGCCTTTCATAGCTTTGTTTAAATTAAAATTGGTCTTTCTTTCATTTCTCTCTTGTAAATGGAGAAACAGTGTGGTCTAAGAACTTATTTACGCATAGCCTATGGATGGCAAAAGATCAATTCAATTTTATTATTTTTGAATCTAGAATCTTTTTGATGATTAACTAATTTTATTTTCCTTTTTTTCTGTTGATAAAGGCCACCGGATGTGGAGTGGAAATATTTCGAATTTTTTTTTATTAATTAATGTTTTGTTGTTGCTTTTGTTTTTAACACGTTTTAGTACGTTTTTTACTGCTTTGCTTACATTAAACTTGGTTCTTTCTTAAACTCTCTCTTGTAAATGGAAAAGCAGCGTGGTCTAAGAAATTATTTACTCTTCACGGTTTTTAATCGTTTTTAAACGCAAATTAGCGAAAAAATTTGCCTCATCGTTTTCATTAAGTTTTATTCTGATTTTGAATTTTGACTTTCTATATTATCTACTTGTTTATGTAATTTAATCAACCTGATTTGGTTCTTTGCAATTTTTTCGCTTAAATTTGGTAAAATATTTTCAAATGGACTGCATTGCTCATTGATTCAAGAAAAATCTTGATGATCTCCTCGACTCTTCCTGCAAGCTACTTTCCAATTTTTGCTGTAATTTTTTAGCAGTTAATCAAAACAATCCAGATACGTGGGAATTAATATAAACATGTGTGCTCTATAAACTTTATTGAATAGATCTTTCTGTTCTTGTTTTTTTCTTCTCCTCAGTAGTCCGTATGTTTTGTTTGAATATTTTGAATGCTACCTTCAAAAAAACTTGATCATAAAATGAGTAGCTTTTTATTTTCAGCAGACATTTATCACAGAGTTGTGCATTGAATATCTATTTCAAATCCTTATCCATTTCTTATATATCAATTCTTTAATTTAGGGAGCTATTACTGGCCTTGGACGTGGCATCGTTGGTACAGTTACAAAACCAACTATTGGAGTGCTAGATCTGGACACTGGAATGTGTGCAGCTCTTAGGAATTATAGTCGTAGGTCAGTTCCTCCCCTAACTTATATATATATATATTCTTTTTTAATAGTTCTATTTTAGTTCCTGAATCAAATGGCTGGTTCAACATTATTTTGACGATTATAAATTTTAAATTTGACCTTTTATTATTTAGTTTTTTTTTCAAATTGTATTGATTGCGTGTGTATTTGACGGGTATATTAGCCAAGAAGACTGTGCTTTAAACTTTTTTTTATTGTAATTATGTATTAATTGATAAATGATAGGAAACAACTTATAGCCAATTAGTTCGTAGGCTCGAATGAAATAGGGTCTTTGAAATTGCTGGGATCGGCGGTTCCCCTGTACCTGAGTTTTTCTGGGATTTTCTGATTTTACCGTAGAGAAAATTGGTTCTCCGATTTATCTCCGAAAATTAACGTTAATAAAATTGAATAATTTTTTTTTTCTGTGTTACCATTAGTGTATTTAAGAACTAATTAACACATAAAAGTAAAGTTTAGGGTGGCTTTGGAATAATGGCATCTACTAAACAATAAAACGCAGATTCGTAGATTGAAAATACAGCAATCGACGCAATTACGTACAAAATTGGAAGTACTATATAGGAACTATTAATGAATATGTAATAATTGAAACAGAAATATTTTTCTTTTTTAAATCATAAGCACTGAGACGATATATATTTTACTGCATTCTCGCTTTATCGGTTTCGTTTATTCAACAAAAAAGTTTTGTTTTATATCAAACAGTTAATGGGAACGAACCGTTAGTAAAGAGTGACTCGGCCCAATGGTAACTGAAACTCCAAAAACCAAATCTTTATAACAACTCATTAATTAAAGTCTTGGCTTTTTAAGCTGACTCCAAATATATAAAGCTCGTTATGTTTAATGTTACCGATCAAAAGCGTGTATGGAGCCAGAGAAAATTTGTCCGATTTTTGAAAAGGTGGAAGCACCCCCAAAAAGTCGGGGTGATCTGAATGAAAATCATGTCACTATATTCCGCATACTAGGAAACCTTTCTGTAGAGGTTTCAAGCTCCTATCTACAAAAATACAGAATTTTTTTTTTTTTTTTTTGCCTGACTTTTCAAGTTTTGTAAAGTTTTTTTTTTGTACTGATGTTGTCTAAATTTTTAATATACCATATTTTTGATATTTTCGTTAAAAAAATCAAGGAAAGCCAGTGTGGTCTTCGAAATTATCTAAACAATTATCATAAATAATAACGAAAGAAAGTGCATTACTTGTGACAAGGGGGATCGAACCTTGGTCACTGTTTTTGTTGGGCGTGGCTTTATCAAGTCCGCTGTCACAAGTTGAATATTTTGGATATTAGATAATACACCAAATGGATACGGAAGAGAAGCAGTTCATCTTGAAAAAATGGACTGAGAGAATAGTTGTATAGGGTAGGGAACTGTAAGTTATCAATTCAGCGTTTTCAGAAACGGCAATATCAATGGTCTATCTTAAATTTCAAATTGACGAAGTTTTTGAGAGGTATCGCGCTCTTTGTTTGAAATTCTCAAAAATTTGCCCCGCCTTGTGGTTAGACATACTTCTCACGATGTTTTGCTACTATTTGATGTGGGCTCCCATTTTTTTTCCAGGAGGAAGAAGGCACTGTAGTAAGGACATTGCGTATTAGGGTTCCTGTGGGCGTCGTATACTCGTATTACATGATCAAACCACTTAAGGCGTCTTTTCTTTATTATTGATTAAAAAAAACTTTCCGAAAAATAAGTTTTTCAAAGAAAAGTAAAGGCCATTTTAAACTTAAGCTCAGCAGATAAAAATACCTGTTAAAATTCAAACTCAAAACGACCAGAAATTACTATTAAAGAATAAATGAAACCCAAAACGAACAGAAATTAAATAAACAATCATAGCAAAAACATACAACAAGTAATAATATACATGAATAAATAAATCTTATAGCGAGTAATGCTTAGATTGAATATGAAAATCAAGCTTAAAACGAAAAAAATAGTTTGCTTAAAAGTATAAATGAAACTAAAACGAACAGAAATTAAATAAACAATCAATGCGAAAAACATACAATACATATTAATGTAAATGAATAAAAAAAATCTTAAAACAAGTGAAACTTAAATTGAATATAGAAATCAAGTTTGAGTCGAATAAAAATAACTACAAACAAGAGTTTGGGTATTGCCTCACTGCAGAAGCCTAAAACCTACTGCGTCATTGGCGCCTGATTGAAAACTATATGAGTCTTGAACAGTCTTGGAAAGTATAAACAAAAACAAATTAAATATTAGATATGTAATGATATTAATTGTTGAAAGATCCATCAGTTTAAGATTTTCTTTTTTTCACTGTAATTTTTATTTTCATTTTCAATTCTGTGAGAACTGGAAAAGAATAAATTTGTAATATACGATTAATTTGTTTTCGGTGAAGCGCCAATGACGCAGAAGGCTTTAAGTTTTCAAACAGTTCTTGGTAACGAACTGTAAGTAAGGAGTGACCCGACTCAATGGTAACCGAAACACTAGAAAACGGGTTTTTGATACCAATAGATACATCAAAAGAATCAGATTTTAATGCTGAATTCAAATATATAACTTTCATCAAGTTTAGGCCTACCCATCAAAAGTTATGCGCCTGAGAAAATTTGGCTGATTTTCCAAAAAAGAGGGAAAGACCGCCTAAAAGTTATAGAACCTTAATGAAAATCAAACCATCATATTCAGCATATCAGCGAACCCTACTGTAGAGGTTTCAAGCTCCTATCTGTAAAAATGTGGAATTTTGAATTTATTGTCAGAAGCAAAATCACTTATGCGTGTTTATATGTTTTTTTTTTTTGTTTTTTCCCCAGAAGTGATCGTATCGACCCAGTGGTCCTAGAATATCGTGGGAGGATTCATTGGAGCGGAAATTAAAAGTTCTAGTGCCCTTTTTAAGTGACTAAAAAAACGGAGGGCAACTAGGCCCCCTCCCACACTCATTTTTTTCCAAAGTCACCTTATCAAAATTTTGAGATAGCAATTTTGTTCAGCATGGTTGAAAATACGATAAATATGTCCTGTAGAATGACTTAATCCCTCGAAATCCCCGGGGGGACGGCTGAAAGTTATGAACTTTACCCAATGTTAACATATAGTATTGGTTATTAGGAAGTATACAGACGTTTTCAGGGGGGATTTTTTCTAGTAGTGGGGGGGTGGGTGGGCAGTGAGGCGATACCTAAACTCTTGTTTGTTGTTATTTTTATTCGATTCAAACTTGATTTGCATATTCAATTTAAGTTTCAATTGTTTTAAGATTTATTTATTCATTTACATTAATATATATTTTATGTTTGCTTGCATTGATTGTTTATTTAATTTCTGTTCGTTTTAAGTTTTATTTATACTTCAATTGCAAACTATTTTTTTTCGTTTTTTGACTTTCATTTTCAATCTAAGCATTACTCTCTTTAAGATCTACTTATTCATTTATATTATTACTTGTTGTATGCTTTTTTGCTATGATTGTTTATTTAATTTATGTTCGTTTTGGGATTAATTTATTCTTTAATAGCAATTTATGGTGGTTTTGAGTTTGAATTTTAACAGGTATTTGTATCTCCTGAGCTTCAGTTTGAAATGGCCTTTACTTTTCTTTGAAAAACTTATTTTTCGGAATTTTTTTTTAATTAATTCTTGTTCGTTTTTGATTGCAAAAAGTTTCAAGTTTTCATGGTATGGGGGAAGGGGGTTGCCTACTGTCCGATTATTCTTGACTTTAAAAGACAGATCTAGAACTTTCAATTTAAATCGAATGAGTTTTTTTCAAAGTCTATACGATTACCTTTTTGATAAAAACCTTATATATGAACAATACACAGCTTGCATAACTTGTGGACTGCGATTGACAACAATGAATGGATGGAAAAAATAGCAAGTTTAATTACCGCAATCTTGCTTTAATTAAGTAAATTACATTACTTTAGACTACGTTAGGGGGGGGGGCGCCCCTCTCGCCCCTCCCCTGGATCCGCCACTGCCTTACACTCTCTTTTTCTTTCCCTGTTAGGGAGGAGATCAAATGCCTAATAGGTGCGTATTAATACCAAAACATTCTAACTCTCATTGGGCTTTCAGGTATAAACAAAATTAGTTCAAAGAGAGGGTTGGGGAAAAAGGGCGTGGGGGGGTTATTTGCCCTTCGATCAATTTTGACTCTTAAGAGCTGGATTAGAACTTCCAATTTCCAATCAAATGAGCCCTCTCTGAAGTTTATACGAAAATCCCTTCCTGCCCTGCCTTACTCTGCCTACAATGAAAAGTGAATGAGGTGTTACATGTGTGTTTTATATACTCAAAAACCTGTTCGTTTTGTATTTTAGACATTTCTGTTCGAATAAATACTGGAATGTTTAGACCGTTCGGATTAGCCTCTATAGTGTCTGCCCTAGCCCCACGGCCTGAGCTTTTCTGAACCCAAGAGACCCTACCGATCTATGTTGTCAACGCATTTTATCTTGATCCCTAAAATGTTCATAAATTCAAGCT
>NC_142809.1:35787791-35804678 GCF_049724085.1 Artemia sp. Qi Xiang Cuo
GGGCATACAAAGTGTCCCGTTAATAGAAAAAAAAATTTTAATGAGTGTCTCGCCTTTTCCCGGTGAGGCTTAAAAATTTTTAATTAATTTGTAGAGCGTTAAAAATAATTTATTATTTACTTTTTATGTATTTGAAGATATTTTCTTTTCAAAAGTAGCTTTTAATATTTTCGTGTTGCTCTAGTCTCAACATTGGTCGTTTATGATAAAAGTCACTACTGTAAACGAGTAAATAATTGATCTCTGAAAAAATTTTCTTTTTGAACATTTGATCCCTTTTTATTTTCCTTGACTTGTTTTTTGTTTAATTTAAGTCACTAATTTTGTTTTTATTTTAAAACACCATTTACAATTCCAATAAATAGTTCTTCAACAAAATTTTCTATTTATATATTATTCTTTACTTTTTTATGTTTTGAAGATTTTTTGTTTTCAAAAGTAGCTTTTAATATTTTCGTGTTGCTCTTAGTCTCAACATTGTTCGTTTATGATAAAAGTCACTATTGCGAACGAGTAAGTAATTGATCTTTGAAAAAATTTTCTTTTTGAACATTTGATCCCCTATTTCTTTTCTTTGACTTTTTTTAAATTTAAGTCACTAATTTTTGTTTTTGTTTTAAAACAAAAATTACAATTTTAATAAATAGGTCTTCAACAAAATTTTCTATTTAAATTTTATTTATTTGTAAGATTCATTTTTATAGAATTTTTAGCTAATGCCTGATCACGAATATATGTTCTTGTTGTAGTATCGAAAATATGATTCTCCCTTTTCATAATCAATTCTCTGCAAACGGTTTTCTGTTTAAATAAATAATAAAAATCTAAAAAAAAATACAAATTTTAAGCTTTTATAGTTTTATATACCAAAGAATTTGCATTAGCTTAACAATGTAACCTTTTCCAAGTCGTCATGTGGCATGGTTTATGTGAATATTCTGTTTTGAAATCAAAATCACTACACTAGAGATTGTGCGTAAAATAAACCCTTAGAGACGAGGGTAAATCAAATAGGGAAGTCTAATCGTTTCATGGACTTACAATTGATTCAATGGATACAAAAACCCTAAATAGTATGCTAAACTTAAAACCGTAAAAATGGCCTGTCGTTTCATACGGCTAACCTCCTCTATTTTTCGCTGCGAAACCTACTATCATGGGCTAATAGAGTAATGTGATGGAAGAGCTTGGCTTTTCGTAACGAAAATCAGAAAAGGAGGAATTGAAACATTACAACACTGTCTTTTCTTTGTTTGATCGATAAAATATGAAGACTGAAAGATGTCAATTACAGTTATGTTGAAATCAGTGACAAATATTCACTAAGAACGTACTAAATTCTATATAGTTTTAATATACCCTAATAATTCGCGTTGGAAAAGAAAGATTCTCTTACAGTGTTTCGAAACTTGTTGCAGATGAAGAAATTCTGCTCCGATTAATAGAAAAAACGAAATTCACACTTCCTGACGATTTAAGTCTCATCAAAACTGAGTATCTCTATATTAGACCCAAACTGAAAGAAATTAAACGGTTTTTCTAAGATATCTTGAAAATTTGGTGTCGGCTTTTAGTTTTATCTTGTTTATTCAAATCTATTGTCCAAGTTTTGCAGGTTATATCAAGACCGTCAACAAAACTCTAAATAGTTAGGCCACACAAACTAAAAGCAGTCATAATAGACGAGATACGGCAATTCATTTTAATATCGATAGGTCTTAACTATGAACATAATAAATTGTGTATAGTTTTAACATACCTAATAATTTGAATAGAAAAAGAAAACTTATCTTACAGTATTTCGAAACTTATTGCCGGTAAAGGAAAAATCAAGAGGTGTCAAGACTAAAATATTATCATTGCAGGACAAGAAGAAGAACACGAAAAAGCTCAGTGCAGAATGCCATTGATGTTTTCATCCACTGACGATAATGCCAGTGTCAATTTGGTAGCTCGATTAGGTAGTCAACTCCACCCTGGAGCTGTGACTGAATGGTGCAACTATTTTCCTTTAAGCGAAAATGTACGTTTGCGGAGGCTTGTAGCAAGTGCTACAGATGGAACTAGGAATTACGTATACCTAGTTGGTGTAACTGTAAGACCTGGAAAGAGAAGATTTAGAGATTCTCTGATTGTTACTATTTTACCTAGGTTTGAGATTCACAATTTCAGCAAACATCGTCTTCTTATTGGGAAAAAAAGTCTTGTTGAAAACAGAGTAAGTATTCAATTATCAAGAAATAAGATGATAAGTGTACAAAAACTTATACATATGCATGATGATCAAAGGGTCTCCCAATTTCTTGAAGGTAGGAGAGAACTTGGAGAGTTAGGAAGATTACTGTATTTGATCTTAAAAACCTATTCTTTTAAAAATTAACATTCTGTCCTCCTTGAAAAAAATATATACCGATTTGCCTTCCCTTTTAAGATCTCATATCTATATGGAAGTTTCTTTACGGTTTTGCCCTTGTAGAACCCTTAAAGTAAATTATGTGTCTCAGGAATTCGTGAGTGATATATACTTTTCATCTTATATATATGTTTTCGTATTTTACGTGGTTCCATTGTTGCCCATTTTTCTATACCATAAGCTTTATGCACCTTCTGGGAAATCTCCTATGGGACTCCTCTGGGACTTCCCAGATATAGGATCTCCATATGACACCACTGTCTGCTAATCAAATAGTAAATTGAACTCTAATGCAGCTATTATGTTGACTGATCTTGACTTGTTGTTATCTTGTTGCCTTGTTATCTTATGAAAATACGAAATATTGCTATATATATACATACAGAGTATATAGTATAGGTTAGGTTTTTATATCTATTTCATATCTTTTCAATTCCGTGCAGATTTTGTATTTTCGCCACTGCTCATTAAAAAAAAC
The DNA here is from genome assembly GCF_049724085.1 of Artemia sp. Qi Xiang Cuo. Taxonomy (NCBI): domain Eukaryota; kingdom Metazoa; phylum Arthropoda; class Branchiopoda; order Anostraca; family Artemiidae; genus Artemia; species Artemia sp. Qi Xiang Cuo. The sequence goes on from NC_142809.1 coordinate 35,790,683, forward strand.
CGGTATTTTCGCCACTGCTCATTCAGAATTATCTTGAAAAACGATTATTCAGAGTTAACTCGTAGTTATGTACTACTCCGCTTTTCTTTATTTTATGTATGTACTATGTTACTACTACTACTACTTACAACTCACCGCTGCACCAAGCCGCCTGAGGCCAATGCACGCTCCTCTTCCATCTCAATCTATTCAAAGCCTCCTTCTTTAAATCCTCCCAGGAAGTTTCCATTTCCCTTTATGACATCCTCCCACCCCAAACACGAACGACCTGCTTTCCGTTTAGCCCTATACGGTTGGTCAAAATGGACAATCTTTGGCAATCTTTCATCTTCCATCCGCAGAACGTGCCCTAACCATCTCAACCTTTCTCTTAATATAACCCTAGAAAGCGAGATAGAACCACACTTTTCGTTCGACCTTCTGTTTGAAATACGGTCAGTCAGCTGGGTACCCAGAACAGTCCATTGGCAATTTCTCTGGAAAACATCTAGCAAATCTTCATCCATTTTTTGAGCGCCCATGCTTCAGAACCATATTTGACCATTGTCATCATTGTAGGGTTCAATATTCTAATCTTGGTTTGCAGAGATATTTTCCTTTTCTTCCAAATTTTTTCAACTGCGAATAAACACCTTGAGCATTGGCTATTCTACTTTTAACATCATCACTGCTCCCACCGTCTTTACTAATAATACTGTCAAAGACACCCGATCAATCTTTTCGTTACCCAACATCACCTTTTCATCTTCACTTATTCATAGCCTTAGCGACTTAGTCTTCTTAGCACTAATTTCTAAACATATTCTAGCACCCTGAACTCGTAAAAACTCTAAAATTTCATTCATTTTGCTCACACTTTCATCTAGGGTGCTTAGATAATCAGCATAATCGAAGTCCAGGAAAGTCTTTTCTCCCCATTTGATTCCGTGTTCTTCCATTGCCTTTCCTTTGTTCCTTAAGACAAGGTCCATCAAAATGATCCATATAAAGGGGGATAGAATACAACCCTGCTTAAGTGCTGATTTAATACAAAACCAGCTGCTAACGTCATTTCCTACCTTAACCGCTGCAGCGTTATTCTCATACATAGCACTAATCACTTTAATTTATTTGTTTGGTATTCCATACAAGGATAAGACCTTCACTAAAGCTCTTCTATCAACAGAATCGAACGCTTGCTCATAGTCTATAAAAATGAGGACCAGAGATGTTTGACAACTCATGCCCCTCTCAATTATTAACCTAAGAGTGAAAATTCGGTCGACACATCCTCTACCTCTTCTATAACCGCACTTTTCTTTTCTTAAAACTTTCTCTACAGCATCTCTCAGTCTAAAAACGATCCTATTTCTAAGTAATTAGCTGCCTAGAGAGACCAGGCTAATGCCTCGTATGTATTATAGATTCCTCTTTATTTCTGCTCTTTATTTATGCTCCTCTTTTTTCATGAACGCATTAAATTATTATTAATAAGTCCAACATCTGTGTGTCCATCTAACTCAAAATTTCTAAAATTCTGCATAATATTGTCTGTTTTTGGCAACTGTACCGTCCCGTCTAAATCTTTGATAATAAGCTTAAATGGAGTAATTTGTGTTGTAAAGCCTTTGCTTTCTGATTTTAGCACCTGATTTGATTGGGAAACAGGGGAAGTACCCTGTGGTAACACAGTGGGTTGATGCTCTGCTTTGCTGGGCTTGGAGTTCAATGCCCGATGTTGAAGTGTTAGGTTACACGCCTGCTACCTGTCTCTTTAAAAAAGACACAGCAATCAAACGTCTATACGATCCGCTCGATCGAATCGACGTTTGAGCCATTGATGTGCCATCAATGGCTCTGGAGCATCTATCCTTTTAATAAGATTTATGATATTCTATTTCATCTTTTCTGAAACCAGAGGAATCTGGAGGACAATACAATTATAATGTTTATTGCAATTATAAAGAAAAATACTGATTTTCGTATCTTTTATTGTAACATGTTGTGTCTTTCTTATAGGTTTTTGTCTTTGTCAGGAGTTAGCCGAAAAGGCTTGCTGGAGTCTTATTTTTATTCATGGTGTCGTGCAGATAAAGTTCATCCCATGTTAACCTCGGAATAACAAAAATAAACAGTATACTTTATTAAAATGTTGATAATAAAATACAGCTAACACTCTATTTAAGCCGCTAATGACAAAATCCAGCATTAGTATTTATCCTTGGATGCTTCTGATGTTTCTTCTGTAAATACGAACTTGGTCTTTTGGGTAAGCCTGGGGTTTACTGGACTCGACACTCCTGTCTTATGGCGGGTCACATATAGGGTGTCACAATTTTCCTCCAGTCATACCCATCTGTTTTTATAAGGAAGGCATCGTTAACGGTAATGTCAGCCATGGTTAGGAACTTCCTTAAGCTGTCATTCCATCCACTCCTAAGTCTTTCCTTCGGGCACGACCAACCACGTGATGCAGGTCAAAGTCATAAATTCAAGCATTTGATTCAGGAGGCATCCTGAAGAGGTACTCGAACCATCGGACGATTGACTGGGTAGATTTTGATTGAAAATGGCACTTGGTGAGTAAGATCAAGGAGTCTTATTATTCATAAAATCATCCCGTAGAAACCCTTCGATATAATGAACTTGTTTCGTCTGACAGGCATCTATCATGCTCAAGATGGTGCATTGGAGGGTTTATGTCTCAGCTGCGTAGAGTAGGACTTCGCTTACGGTTGTGTTTTATGTGTGATTTTTTTTTTTTTTTTTTTTTTTTTGTAAGATATTCCTGCAGCGGTCAGTCAGAGTCATTGGGAAGAGCCTTTCGGGCACTGGGAAAAGAGTAATCTCTCTGTAATTCGAGCTTAAACTTTTAGTTACCTTCCTTTTCCTAAGAGGTGAAATTATAACCGAGCCCCAATCCTTTGGGACACATTTGGTGTGCCACGTTAAAGAGGAAAGCATCTGGAGCAAAGACAGGACATCATCAATCCCTCATACTTTAGGAGCTCAGCTCATGTTCTACATATTCCTGCAGTTCTATTGTTCTGAAAACGCTTTGTTGCTGAATGGATTTTTACAAGTTTAAAGGGAGTTTTGCTTTAATCTGATGGCAGTTCCTGAATGCTGGTTGAAAGGCATGCAAGATCCTAAATATTTTAATACTATTGCCAATAATTTTATTTTATAGATTGAATACCTTGTGAGTAAATAAGTTATGTTATATTTGATTTTTTTTTTTTTCAAATGTTCAGTGTCTTTTTGAATAATGTTAATAGTGAAAACAAACAAGGCAGAAAAGAAAAAAACCCAATAAACTAAAAAAAAAGAAAATAGACAATTTTTATCCTGTCAAATATTGTGGAAATTGCAGATTTTTATCGAAATCTTCCAATATGGAGTCTTCAATGTAAGTAGAAGCATATATACAGAACGAAAAGACAAAAAATGAAAGATATCTTAAGAAGTGAATAAAAAAGAAACCCAAATAAAAGGGAATACTTAAAGTCAAAGCTTTTCTACTAAAAATTTTTTTTAAATATAAGCTTAAGATTTTCATTCAGTGTCAAGCTCTTGCGTTTTAAATCTCGCTTTTTTCAACAGTCTTTCTCTGGCCATAAATTATATCGTCTTTCAGTTTCAATTTGATTCAGTTTGATTTCTTTATTGACATATTGTTGTTTTGTTTTCAGTCTGGTTTATCAGACATTGCAGATAGTCTTATTGTGATGCCTGAAAGTTCTATTATTTTTCACTGGCCAAGATTGAACGAAAACCAGCTTTTATGTGTAAAAATGGCTGACGATGAAGAATCTTGTTGGTCAGGAGGATTCGGAATTGAAGAAATCCAATCTCTTTCACATTAGTGTCTAGTAAGGCCCCATTATATAAAGTCGTACAACATTATTGACTTTTAGAAACTCTTTTATATACACTATCATACTAGTATAATTTTTCAGCATTCTTTTTTACATAACTTCTAATCTTTATTATTGTTCGTCTTTTAATGTTGATTCTTTAATTATTTATTAATTGCTTATTTTCACCTAAATGCTTTTTTAATCATTCTATCCAGTTTTGAATTGTTAAAATAATTAAAAATTTTTAGTTGCTTATTTAATCATTCTATCCAGTTTTGAATTTTATATAATCATTAAAAACAGAAGATTTTGAATTGGTGAATTTGTATATGAATAATAATAATTTGTTTGTAGATTAGATAGCTATTCAAATTGTGTCTATTTTGAGTTTTCATCTGGCTCTTATCTAATATTTTTAGAAACATCTAATTGTAGTCGATCCTAGAAGCAGAGTTTAACTACGGGGGGGGGGGGGTACATTAAAAAAAACTTAATAAACATGAAAAATACCCAGTGAAACAATAAAAAAATAAATCCCAGTAAGACAACAAAAAATAAAAAAGAATTAGAAAGCCAAAAGTACACCTTCCAAAAAAAGTAAAGGAAGAAAAGATACAATACAGGATTATGCGATTATTCTTATTTAAAAGGTGTGGAAATATAGAACTTATTGCGATGAAAATGAAGGACTTAGAATTTTGTCTTTGGGGGAAGGAGACAAACTGTCTTTTCCTTATTAAAGAATGCACTTTTTTCCTTTTTAATGCCCTTCTTTCGATTTTGTTAGTAAATCTTATAGTTGAAAAATTGCAAAATAGTGCTAATCAATACCCTAATCTCATTGCTGTGAATAACACAAATACATTTTTTGCTGAAAGGACATGTTCCAAATGGATAAATTTCACAAATTGTTGCAATTAACATTAGGACAAAGAATTAAACCTAATACACAATTAGGACAGAAATGTGTCATCTTGAATAAATTTCTTCAGCTACGAGAAAGGATTCCAGACAATGACTTTTAGATAATTTCATTGATATTTTTTTGACATCTTGAAGAAATCGTGGATTTGATTAAAAGAATTTGAAGAATTTTCAGATTACCTCATCGATATCTTGAAATTATCAAAGGTTTATGCGAGAATAGGGCCTTAGATATCTTGTAAATTTTTCTGTTTATTCCAATGATTACTGTAAATAATGTCTTAAACTCAAGGGTATTATTCAATAGTCCTAGAAACACTAGAAAACATAAAAAAAGCACCAATTCCAAACTTACTGTCTGATTTTTCCTTACATACTGGCGATCTTGTTTCACTTTGTGTTCAGCTTTAAATCTTTATTCAACTTACAAGTGGAACACTTTGATAAGTGCTCAGTTTTAATTTCTTTGTGGTAGAGGATATTAACTAGAAAAATATACATGTCTGCAATGTTGGTTTTTTCTTTTGGAGGCTATGTGATAGAATAACCTTTTTCTTTCCCTCTTGCTTTCTTTTTTTCTTTTTCTTTTCGTTCTTACATTTTTGCATGGATATTTTACAATGAGTTCGTTTCTTATTGTGTTTTCACTATTCCCTAGCTTTTTATCCTTAAAGATAATAATAAAAATAATTTACTACATATTATTGTCACTTCCAGAAAAGGAATGCAACCTGAAGTGCCCCCCTCCCCCTAAAAAAAAATATGTTTATATATTTTTCATTGCCTAAATTGGTCTAAAAGAATGTTAAATAAAGCACATGGAAAGATTTTTTTTAAACACCTCGCTTTATGACTCAAGAGGCTGGGACAAATCAATTAATTTATTGCATACACCATGCCTAATACTGCTCAAGTGTTCATCTAGAAGCGCGTTCCCTATATAGTAGTTTAATAAACTTTCTGAGCTTAATATCCACTTTAGCGATTCATTGGGAGTTTAATATCCATTTTAGCGATTCATTGGGACTGAGTCATTTCTTGCACGTTGAAGTCTCTCTCCAGGGGCCTACCTACTGTGTGGTTTTCACTGATGGTGACTCGATGCCCCCATTCTATTGCATCGATAATAGGTCCTACGTGTCCATTTCATATTATCAGAAAGGCACTAGTGATGTAAATAAGGCAATTGTCAAACCAAAAGCTAGGGTTCCATACGCCTGGACCGAACCGACTCTTAAGCATTATTTGACATGTGAAGCACCTGGTGGAAATTCTTGTGATTACTATTTAGATAGCTTTGGAGAGCTTCAGACAACGATGGAATATGATTTGCCTGCCGAACAAGCAATTGAGCTTCAAAAATTTTGTCCAGGATCTGGATCCCTTTGTGCCAGAATCGAAGCGGATGGACCAACTAGAGTGCTAGTTATAACAGACACAAAAGAGGTTATATTCGTTCATATTCAGTGTTTGATTTCTAGTTAAGAGGGGCGTTATAACATTTATAGCTTTGCTGTTGAAATCAAAACCCGCTGTGTCAGTTTACACTATTTTCAGGTTGGTATGCCAATTATTATTACAGACCTCGGGTGTCAATTGTTTAAGCCTGAAAAATTTCTATAAGTATCATTTTCGATTCATTGCAATTTAAAACTCAGTGTATATATTATTGCTCATTTACATAATATAGCCGAAGAAATAACATAAGGAATAACTGGGGCTCATTTTTCAAGACAATTATTAAAGTTGTTTATTTGCATATAAACTACCAATGCTAAATTAAAGTTGCTCATAGCTTGTTTTCGATCTTTCTTTCTTTTTCTGTTCACAACACGTCTTAATTTTTTTACGACTCCAATCCCTATATCATCCTTGGTTGAAAACCTGACCTTGGCTACTGTGGTAAAATAAAAAACCATAAAGAATAGGGCATTGGACTTTACACTCCCTACTGGTGGTGCTGATTTCTGTTTCATGGCCTTTCATCCAGGAAGTGCAATGGGGGTCGGGGCCAGCCATCATGTGCTTTCGCATACCCTTCCTGTTTACCTTCCCCAGATTTTCCCAGGTACCCCTTTATAGCTGGGTCAACTTTATCTGAGCTTACAGAGTCACACCACTAACCCCCATTACAAACAAAATAGCAAGGGACACTACGACTCAAACCCTTGTCTTCACGGTCAAAGGAATTAGGGTCTAGGGTCGGTTGGGCCTGCAACCCTCCCACCGAAAATTTTACCGCAACGAAAAACGATGATACTGCCTCGGATGACCTACCCCCCCTTTACCTTCCACAACCCCAGGACGTCCCTGGACCGATTTTAGACCATCGAATGAACCTTATTGACGAGGGTGGAATACGACTTGTCACCTGGAACGTACTCACACTCAACTTTCCTGGAGCTAAATCAATGCTTGCCTATGAGCTAAAACGCTTCAATATAGCTGTGGCTGGCCTTACGGAAACCCGCCTTGTCGGAAGAGAGTCTAAGGATATTGGTGAAGGATATCACCTGATCTGGTCTGGTGACCCAAAAAGCAAGACAAATTGTGTAGGCCTCGCGCTGAACGCTAGAGCCAAGAGAAGCCTTCTCTCCTATAAACAAATTTCAGATAGAATACTAATGGCTCAGCTCCAGCAAAAGCATGGAAAGTGGACAATTATTGTATGCTATGCTCCCACCACTCCTAGTTTTGCGGAAGTGAAGGATCAGTTCTATGCGGAGCTCTCAGCAACCCTGTCAAGAGTCCCACCCCACGACATCGTCACTCTTCTGGGAGACCTTAACTCGACGGTAAATGACAGGTAGGGCGTGTGGAGAAGTGTTCTCGACCCTGTGACTCCAGATTCACTGAATGACAACGGACAAAGACTCCTCCAGCTCTGCACTATGCATACTCTGGTTATTTCAAACACGCTCTTTCAGAGACGAGATACACACAAATACACTTGGTATAGTAACGACGGCCAGACAAAGAAGATGATCGATTATGTTATGATCTCGGGTCGCTGGTGCTCGTTGATAACAAAGTGTCGGACTTATAGGTGGGCCGAGCTTGGAAACAGAGACCATATGATAGTATTCGCCACATTCAGGCTACACCGGAGAGCACAAGGACAAGAAAGACGGCCTCCCAAGCTTGATCTGAGTAGTCTGGCTACATCTCAGATGCAACAGAAGTATGATCTCGATATCTCTAACCGGTTTAGCTGCCTCCAAGTTCTGGGCGACCCTGAAGTAGTCTGGAAGTCTTTCAAAGATAACGTACTCGATTCTGCTGGCAGTACCATTGGCCGCAGCAGACACAAGAATAAACCCTGGATATCCCAGGAGACTCTGTCTGTAATCGAGCTGCGCCGGAAGGCCCGTTTAGCAAAGAATATGCCAGAGTACAGACGACTCAATGGCCTGCGCAATAGCCTACTGCACAGTGACAGGAAGACCTTCGTCGACAAGAAAGCCAGCGATCTTGAAGATGCCTCGAGAAAAGGAGGCACCTGCTCCCTCTACAAACACCTCCTCGAGCTGACGGAAGGGAGGACTTCCACCGTGAGCCGTGTTTTTTCTGCTGACGGAAGCATGCCGGATGACGATGCAGGGCAACTCTCTGCCTGGAGCAGTCACTTCTCAACGCTTCTGAATGCCGAGGCAGTTGCTCATCCCGACTCTGATCTGATTCAAGCAGCAATGACCACACCCGAGGCTGCTTCCTACCTCGTATCCGAACCGTTTACCACCTTTGAGATCCGAAATGCTGTAAAACGGTTAAATAATAATCGAGCCCCCGGTGTCTGTGGTATTTCTGCAGAACTCCTCAAGTACAGGGGTGCAGCGATGATTCTGTGGCTCCAGATAATCTTCTCAGCTGTATGGACGACGAAAAGCATACCGAATGACTGGTGTGCTGGCATCATATTGCCGCTCTGGAAACGTAAGGGCAGCCGTCAAATCTGCTCCAACTATCGTGGGATCACGCTTCTCTCCTTTCCTGGTAAACTCTTCGCCATGTCACTCCTAGACAGGTGTTCCATCTTTTTGCGTAGAAAGAGAAGAGTCCAGCAAGCCGGATTCATGCCCGGCAGGTCGACGACGGAGCAAATGTTTACTATGCGCCAGTTGATCGAGAAGACGTGGGAGTTCCACCTAAAAGCGTACATTGCGTTCGTGGACTTTAAGGCTGCCTTCGATTCTGTTGATCACCGTTCACTTTGGCTGATACTAAGAACTACGGGTCTACCCAAGAAATATTGCTCACTCTTTGAAAAGCTGTATGAGGATACGGAAAGCGGCGTGCAAGTAAATGGAAGACGCAGTCCCACATTCCCAGTGAAGACTGGCGTCCGGCAAGGTTGCACCGCCGCTCCCGAGCTTTTCAATTGCGTCATAAACCATGTTATGGCCAGCACGATGAATCGCCTTCAAATCGGTCTTCAGTTCGGAGACCGGGTACTCTCTGATGCTGACTACTCCGACGACTTAGCGCTAGTTGCGAGCACCGTTGATAAGATGACCAAAGCTCTCCAGTTGCTTTCAGAAGAAGCCTCGAAAGTTGGACTGAAGATCAACTGGCAGAAAACCAAAGTTATGCTCCTTGAGCCCCCCACATCCCATTCTACTCTAAAGGAAGTCAATATCGGAAGCAACCGATCAGATCTGGTTGTAGACTTCACTTACCTTGGATCTATTCTGTCGAATGATGGCTTGATCACAAAAGAGCTTACATCTCGAATTGCCAAAGCTTCAGCACTTGTTGGGAGGCTTAGCAGCATCTGGCGGAAGCCAAACATAAGCCGCTTGACCAAAATGTACATCTACAATGCGTCAGTCAGCACCGTCCTGCTGTATGGAACGGAGACATGGCCAGCTGCCAAATCTATCCTCAGCGTCGTCGATGTCGCCCAGACGAAACATCTCCAAAGAATCGAAAGACTTCACTGGACTGACGTCGTTAGCAACCAGACTCTCCTATCACGTACGGCTCAAACTCCTTTCTCGACGCAGCTCGCCCAGCGTACTGTTCGGTGGTACGGCCACCTCCTTCGCATGCCACGCGACAGCCCCAGCACGGGTCGCATTTGACTTCGACCCCACCCTACACGGATGGAAACGACCCAGAGGACGCCCACCCACTAGGTGGAAAGACAAAGCCAATGAATTCCCCACCCAAGCCCACATCCCGGTGGAAGAAGCTGCGATCCTGGCAAGTGATAGGTCAACCTGGAGGTGCCTAGTCTTATCGTTCTCTACGCCGAACCCTCGGCAGGAGCCTTAAGTCAAGTAAGTCAAGTCTGTTTTACCTTGACGGATGGAACTCTGGCTTAGAAATTCTGCTCTTGGCATGTGTTTAAGTAGTGATGTCTAGCTAGACAAGTGGGAACAGGTCAAATTAACGGATCTTCAAGACTTTTTTGGAAATTACGAATTTTGTTGTAAAAAAGTTCTCCGAACACTCCGTAATTTGTACGTCTTTCAACACCTTAAGTTTACCATGAAGTTAGTTGTTTAAACAACCAGGTTTTACTCCATAGGTTCCATCACTCACCTATGTGCATGCCAGGCTGCAAAAAGGGCGTTTGTTCAATTTTTCAGAAACGCCTAAGAATATTAAGCTGAAAGTATCAGAGCCTATTGAGAGAACTGTTGAACTAACCGACAGGCACTATTTGTGTAATGCTACTACTATCACTGCTGCTACTCCTGCCACTTCTTCTACTATGACTACTGAGGCTAAGGCTATTAAGTTGAAATTTTCAGGAAACGTTTAGAGTAATGTTGAACTAAATAAAAAAAAAGACACTATGTTCCTGCAAATAGTCAAAAAAGTAACAGTAGAATCCATATTAATACTAATACAATTCATATACTGCTACTACCTCTACTAACAATTCACCGCAGCACCAAGCCACCTCAGGCCAACACAGCTACACAGGCTCCTCCTCCACCCCAATCTATTCAAAGCCTCCCTTTTTACAACCGCCCACGAAGTTCCCATTTCCTTTAAATCTTTTTTTATGACGTCCTCCTACCCCAGACAAAGACGACCTGCTTTCAGTTTAGTTCTAGATGGTTGGCCGAAAAGAACAATCTTTGGCAATCTGTCATCCTTCATCCGCACGACTTGCCTAGCCACCTCAACCTTTCTTTCATTATAGCCCTAGAGAGCGGTATTGAACCACCTTTTTTATATAGCCTATTGTTTGAAATACGGTCAGTCAGCCGGGCACCCAGAACAATCCTTAAGCAGTTTCTCTGGAAAACATCTAGTAAATCTTCATCCGATTTTGGTAGCCATGCTTCAGAGCCATATTTGACCACTGTCATCACTGAAGCTTCTAATATTCTAATATTGGTTTGCAGACCTATGTTCCTATTCTTCCAGACTTTTTTTAACTGTGAAAAAACACCCTGAGCCTTGGCTATTCAATATTTAACATCTTCACTGCTCCCACCATCTTTACTAATAATACTACTAAGGTAAGTGAAGCTGCCCACCTGATCAATCTTTTCATTACCCAACGTCAGCTTTTCATCTTCACTTATTCCTAGCCTTAGTGACTTAGTCTTCCTAACATTAATTTTCAAACCTATTCTAGCACCCTGAACTCGCAGAACCTCTAAAACTTCATTCATTTTACTCACATTTTCATCTAGGATGCTTAAATAATCACCATAATATAGGTCCAGGAGAGTCCCCCCCCCCAATTTGATTCCGTGGTCTCCCATTGCATTTCTTGTGCTCTTTATGACAAAGTCCATCAAAATGATCAATATAAAGGGGGATAGAACAAAGACCTGCTTAACTCCTGATTTAATACAAAACCAGCTGCTAACCTCATTTCCTACCTTAACCGCAGCAGTGTTATTCTCGTTCATAGCACTCATCGCTTTAATGCATTTGTCTGTTGTACCATACAAGGATAAAACCTTTACCAAAACTCTTCTACCAACAGAATTGAACTCAGGTACTTCTCAATTATTAGCCTAAGAGTGAAAATGTGGTTGACAAATCCTCTATCTTTTCTAAAATCGCACTGTTCTTCTCTTAAAACTTTGTCTGCGGTATCTCTCAGTCTAAAAAGTATCATATTACTAAGTAATTTACTACCTATAGAGACCAGACTGATGCCCCTATAATTACCACACTCACTTTTATCACCTTTCTTATAAAGTGGCTTAATTAAGGTTTTCCTAAATTCGTTAGGTACTTCCCCTTTTTCAAAAATTATATTCATAATCTTCAGTAATTTCTTTCTAACCTCAGAGCCACCATATTTAAGAAACTCATTTACCACCCTATCTGCACCTGGAGCCTGATTATTTTTTAACCCTTTTAGTACTGTCGCTAATTCCTCTTCACAAAACAAATCTTCCTTCACATCCAAGGTATCACAAACTTTTTCATTGTCCTCTATATGTCTTACTTGAACTCTATCTCGGTTAAGCAAATTCTCAAAATATTCGACACATCTCTCTTTAGTTTTTTCCTTATTGCTAATTGCAGCCCCATTCCTGTCTTTAACTGGGCCAAGTCCGCATTTACTACTCCCTCTCAATTTGTTAACATGCCAGCACAATATTTTACTATTATGCCGTCTAGCTACATCTTCCAAATCCTCGGCAATTTTATCTATTTCAAACCTCCTTAGTTCATATTTTAATGCTTTCTCCACTTTCTTTACATTCCTTTTGTTTTCATATGATGTATCACTAAGGTAATTCTTGTACAAGTCCTTTCTCCTTTCTATTAAACATAAAGCTTTTTCACTAATATTCTCAGCTGTAGTTCTAGCTTTCTTCCCTAATACACCTTCTGCAACTTCACAAATTATTGTTCTAAAATTATTCCAACCATCTTCCACATTATCAAATTTTAAACTCTCGAGTTTAGTATTCAATTGTTCCTGGAAAGTTTATCTCAAATACTCATCCTGGAGTCTACCAACATCATAATTTTCCAGGAGGTAGTTACCCTTCCGATATTTCAGCTTTAAATTAACCCTTGACACTACTAGATGGTGATTTTTACTTTTAACATCAATAACGGCACTCCTATGTACCCTAGTATCTTGTATTGATCCTGCGAGTCTTCGGTTTACTATAACATAATCAATAAGGTTTGCTGTCTTGCCATCACGTGAATACTGTGTAAACTTACGAGCTATTTTATGACCAAATATCATATTGGTTATAACTAGATTGTTATACCTACAAAATTGCAAAAGTCTATAGTCTTTACAGTTTTCTTTTCCTAAACCTAGTCCGACTAGGTTAGGATACCATCTAGCCCAATTTCTACTGACCAGGACTTTAAATTTTCCTAGTAAAACATAATATTTCTACCTGGGACCCTGTCTATTTGCTCCTGTAACTGTAAGTAAAACTCATATGAGTCACTAGTATCTCCGTCAGTCGGTTCTATAGGGGCGTATACTACTAAAACTAATACCCTAAACTTTTTAGTCATAAAATGAGTAATTAGTATTCTATTATTAATACCTTCCCAGCCTAAACAAGACTTAGCAGGGTGTTACATTAGACTTTCAGAGCATGGTTTTGGGGATGTTAAACTACGCGTCAGCACTTTGAAATGACCGTGGAGAGAGAATTTTCACCTAAAAGGTTAGCAAGTTGTTTATTTTTGATTAACCCAAAAACTTAAGGTATTTTCGCATAAATACGGTCTAAAACAGTATCTTAATTTGATAAACCCACAGTATGTTCATTAAGTCTTTAAGGTAGTATTCCGTAAATAAGTCAACATGTTCTGTCGTTGGTTTTACTATTTCTTTAAAAAAAATTATATAATAAAAAAATGAAAAAAGCGCAACCTTTTTTTTTTTTTTATTTTTTGATAAAGAGTGAAAAAAAAAAAAAAAAAAAATCTAGCTATTAACCGCTCAAATTTTGCATTATTCCCCAATCGTTTAATATTATATAGTATTGAGTATTCTAGCGTTGAGTTTGCGGTAGTACATTTGTCATATGATTTCTAATTAATTTTCTTTGTAGCAGTGCCATCTTTTTTCATCTTAGTTGAAGCACCGTTCACAGGACATTCAGAAATGTTCTATTATTTTTTTCTTTGGTTTATAGACGTCAAGCTGTCGAGATTTTACTCCGAAAGCAGGTTCATTTATGGATAATCAAGACAACAATGCTTCTAACACTGGCAAACAACTGCAAATACACTTCAACCTCATTGGAGGCTTAAGTATGGATATAATCAGTGGT
>NC_142809.1:35805178-35880178 GCF_049724085.1 Artemia sp. Qi Xiang Cuo
TGAAATATATTCCAACTCTTGCATTTGACGAAAGAAATTCAAAATAATCTTTTAAAAATCAAGAGAATTTAACTGTGACAAGGTAAAGCACAACGAAACACTACTGAAATATTCCAACTCTTGCATTTCAACGAAAGAAATCCAAAATGAACTTTGAAAAATCAAGAGAATGTAACTGTGACAACGTAAACCATGACAAAACACTACTAGAATATTCCAACTCGTGAATTTCACGAAAGAAATTCAAAATGAATTTTGAAAAATCAAGAGAATGTAACCGTGACAAGGTAAAACATGACAAAAACACTACTGAAATACTTCATCTCTTGTATTTCAACGACAGAAATCCAAAATGAACTTTGAAAAATCAAGAGAATGTAATTGTGACAATGTAAATCACGACAAGACACTACTAAAATATTCCAAATCTTGCATTTCAATGAAAGAAATTCAAAATGAACTTTGAAAAATCAAGAGAATGTAACTGTGACAAGGTAAAGCACAACAAAACACTACTAAAATATTCCAACTCTTGCATTTCAACGAAAGAAATTCAAAATGAACTTTGAAATATTAAGAGAATGTAACTGTAACAAGGTAAACCACGACGAAACAATACTAAAATAATCCAACTCTTTCATTTCAATGCAAGAAATTCAAAATGAACTTTGAAAAATCATGAGAATGTAACTGTGACTTGGTAAACCATGACAAAACACTACTGAAATATTCCAACTCTTGCATTTCAACGAAAAAAATCCAAAATGAACTTTGAAAAATCAAGAGAATGTAATTGTGAGATGGTGAACCACGACAAAACACTACTGAAATATTCCAACTCTTTCATTTCAATGAAAGAAATTCAAAATGAACTTTGAAAAATAAAGAGAATTTAACTGTGTCAAGGGAAACCATGACAAAACACTACTGAAATATTCCAAGTCTTGCATTTCAACGAAAAAAATTAAAAATGAACTTTGAAAAAATCAAGAGAATGTAACTGTGACAAGGTAAATCATAACAAAACACTTCTGAAATATTCCAACTCTTGTATTTCACGAAATAAATTCAAAATTAAATTTGAAAAACTTTGAAAAAATCAAGAGAATGTAACTGTGACAATTTAAACTATAACCAAACACTTCTGAAATATTACAACTCGTGCATTTCCATGAAAGAAATTCAAAATGAACTTTGAAAAATAAAGAGAATTTAACTGTGACAAGGTAAAACATGACAAAACACTACTGAAATAGTCCAAGTTTTGCATTTCAACGAAAAAATTAAAAATGAACTTCGAAAAAATCAAGAGAATGTAATTGTGACAAGGTAAACCATAACAAAACACTACTGAAATATTCCAATTCTTGCATTTCACGAAAGAAATTCAATATGAACTTTGAAAAACTTTGAAAAAATCAACAGAATGTAACTGTGACAACGTAAAGCCCAACAAAACCCTGCTGAAATATTCCAACTCTTGCATTTCAACGAAAGAAATCCAAAATAAACTTTGAAAAATCAAGAGAATGTAAGTATGACAAGGTAAACCACAACAAAACACTACTGAAAAATTCCAACTCTTGCATTTCAAGGAAAAAAAATCCAAAATGAATTTTGAAACATCAAGAGAATGTAATTATGACAAGGTAAACCACGACAAAACACTACTGAAATATTCCAACTCTTGCATTTCATAGAAAGAAATACAAAATGAACTTTGAAAAATCATTAGAATGTAACTGTGACAGGGTAAACCACGACAAAACACTACTGAAATATTCCAACTCTTGCATTTCAACGAAAGAAATCCAAAATGAACTATGAAAAATCAATAGAATGTAACTGTGAAATGGTGAACCACGACAAAACACTACTGAAATATTCCAACTCTTGCATTTCAATGAAAGAAATTCAAAATGAACTTTGAAAAATCAAGAGAATGTAACTGTGGCAAGGTAAACCATGACAAAACACTACTGAAATATTCCAACTCTTGCATTTCAACGAAAGAAATCCAAAATGAACTTTGAAAAAATAAAAGAATGTAAATTTGACAAGGTAAACCATAACAAAACACTACTGAAATAGTCCAACTCTTGCATTTAAACGATAGAAATCCAAAAATGAACTTTCAAATATAAAGAGGATGTAAATGTGACAAGGTAAACAACACCAAAACATTACTAGAATATTCCAATTCTTGCATTTCACGAAAGAAATTCAAAATGAACTTTGAAAAATCAAGAGAATGTAAGTGTGACAAGGTAAACCATGACAGAAACACTACTGAAATATTCCATCTCTTGTATTTCAACGAAAGAAATCCAAAATGAACTTTCAAAAATCAAGAGAATGTAATTGTGACAATGTAAATCACGACAAGACACTACTAAAATATTCCAAATCTTGCATTTCAATGAAAGAAATTCAAAATGAACTTTGAAAAATCAAGAGAATGTAACTGTGACAAGGTAAAGAACAAAAAAAACACTACTAAAATATTCCAGCTCTTTCATTTCAACGAAAGAAATTCAAAATGAAATTTGAAAAATTAACATAATGTAACTTTGATCAGGTAAACCACGACAAGACACTACTGAAATATTTAATCACTTTCATTCCAATGAAATAAATAAAAAATTGAATTTGAAATATAAAAAGATTATAGATGTTACAAGATCAGACATGACAAAAACACTACTTAAAAATTACATCTATTTAATATAAACGTAAGAAATCCAAAATGAAATTAGAAAAATAAAGAGAATGTAACTTTGACATGGGAAACCATGACAAAAGACTACTGAAATATTCCAACTCTTGCATTTCAAGGAAAAATTCCAAAATGAACTTTGGAAAATCAATAGAATGTAACTGTGACAAGGTAAACCACGATAAAACACTACTGAAATATATTCCAACTCTTGCTTTTCACGAAAAAAATTCCATATAAACGTTTAGAAATCAGGGGAATTTAATTGTGGACATGAGAACTACAACAAAACACTACTGAAATATTCCAACTCTTGCATTTCACTAAAGAAATCCAAACCGAACTTTAAAAAATCAATAGAATTTAACAGTGACAAGGTAAAGCATGACAAAACACTACTAGAATATTCTAACTCGTGCATTTCACGAAAAAAATTAAAAATGAACTTTGAAAAATCAAGAGAATGTAACCGTGACAAGGTAAACCATGACAAAAACACTACTGAAATATTTCATCTCTTGTATTTCAACGAAAGAAATCCAAAATGAACCTTGAAAAATCAAGAGAATGTAAGTGTGACAATGTAAATCACGACAAGACACTACTAAAATATTCAAACTCTTGCATTTCAATGAAAGAAATTCAAAATGAACTTTGAAAAATAAAGAGAATGTAACTGTGACAAGGTAAACCACAACAAAAAACTTCTAAAATATTCCAACTCTTGCATTTCAACGAAAGAAATTCAAAATGAACTTTGAAAAATTAAGAGAATGTAATTGTAACAAGGTAAACCACGTCAAAACACTACTGAAATAATCCAACTCTTGCATTTCAAACAAAGAAATTCAAAATGAACTTTGAAAAATCATGAGAATGTAACTGTGACATGGTAAACCATGACAAAAACACTACTTAAATATTCCATCTCTTGTATTTCAACGAAAGAAATCCAAAATGAACTTTGAAAATCAAGAGAATGTAATTGTGACAATGTAAATCACGACAAGACACTACTGAAATATTCCAACTCTTGCATTTCAACGAATGAAATCCACAATGAACTTTGAGAAATCAAGAGAATGTAACTGTGACAAGGTAAACCACGACAAAACACTACTGAAATATTCCAACTCTTGTATTTCAAGGAAAATTTCCAAAATGAACTTTGGAATATTAACAGAATGTAACTGTAACAAGGTAAACCACGACGAAACAATACTAAAATAATCCAACTCTTGCATTTCAATGAAAGAAATTCAAAATGAACTTTGAAAAATCATGAGAATGTAACTGTGACATGGTAAACCATGACAAAAACACTACTGAAATATTCCATCTCTTGTATTTCAACGAAAGAAATCCAAAATGAACTTTTAAAAATAAAGATAATGTAATTATTACAAGTTAAATCACGAAGAGACAATAATGAAATATTCAAAATATAGAATTTTAATTATATACATCCAATAAGAACATTTAACAAATAAGAGATTGTAACTGTAACCAGGTAAACCACGAAACACCACTACTGAAATACTCAAACTCTTTCATTTAAAAGAAAAAAATACAAAATTAACATTGAAAACTCATGATAATGTAGCTTTGACATTGTAAAACAGGACAAAAAACACTCCTGAAAAATTAAATCTCTTGTATTTCAACTAAAGAACTCCAAAATGAACTTTGAATAATCAAGAGAATGTAATTGTGACAAGGTAAATCACAACGTAACACTACTGAAATATTCAAACTCTTGAATTTCAATGAAAGAAATACAAATAGAACTTTGAAAAATCAATAGAATGTAACTCTGACAATTTAAAGAACAAAAAAACACTCCTAACATATTACAACTCTTGAATTTCAATTAAAGAAATTCAAAATTAACTTTGAAAAATCAAGAGAATGTAACTGTGACGAGTTAAACCCAAAGCAAACACTTCTTAAATAATTCAACTCTTGCATTTCAATGAAAGAAATTCAAAATGAACTTTGAAAAATCATGAGAATGTAACTGTGACACATGGTAAACCAAGACAAAACACTACTTAAATACTCCAACTCTTGCATTTCAAAGAATGAAATACAAAATGAACTTTTAAAATTCATGAGACTTTAACTGTGACAAGTTAAACCACGACAAAACACTACTTAAATATTCAAACTCTTGCATTTAAAGTAAAAATTACAAAATGAACTGTGAAAAATAAATAGAATGTAACTGGGACAAGGTAAGCCACGATAAAACACTACTGAAATATATTCCAACTCTTGCATTTGACGAAAGAAATTAAAAATAATCTTTTAAAAATCAAGAGAATTTAATTGTGACAAGGTAAAACACAACCAAACACAACTGAAATATTCCAACTCGTGCATTTCAACGAAAGAAATCCAAAATGAACTTTGAAAAATCAAGAGAATGTAACTGTGACAACGTAAACCATGACAAAACACTACTAGAATAATCTAGCTCGTGCCTTTCACGAAAGAAATCCAAAATGAATTTTGAAAAATCAAGAGAATGTAACCGTGACAAGGTAAACCATGACAAAAACACTACTGAAGTACTTCATCTCTTGTATTTCAACGACAGAAATCCAAAATGAACTTTGAAAAATCAAGAGAATGTAATTGTGACAATGTAAATCACGACAAGACACTACTGAAATATTCCAAATCTTGCATTTCAATGAAATAAATTCAAAATGAACTTTGAAAAATTAAGAGAATGTAACTGCGACAAGGTAAACCACAACAAAACAATACTGAAATATTCCAACTCTTGCATTTAAACGAAAGAAATCCAAAATGAACTTTGAAAAATCAATAGAATGTAACTGTTACTAGGTAAACCACGACGAAACAATGATAAAATAATCCAACTCTTGCATGTCACTGAAAGAAATTCAAAATGAACTTTGAAAAATCAGGAGAATGTAACTGTGACTTGGTAAACCATGACAAAACACTACTGAAATATTCCAACTCTTGCATTTCAACAAAATAAATCCAAAATGAACTTTGAAAAATCAAGAGAATGTAATTGTGAGATGGTGAACCACGACGAAACACTACTGAAATATTCCAACTCTTGCATTTCAATGAAAGAAATTCAAAATGAACTTTGAAAAATAATGAGAATTTAACTCTTACAAGGTAAACCATAACAAAAAACTTCTGAAATATTCCAACTCTTACATTCCACGAAATAAATTCAAAATAAACTCTTAAAAACTTTGAAAAAATCAAGAGAATGTAACTGTGACAATGTAAACCATAACAAAACACTACTGAAATATTCCAACTCTTGCATTTCAATGAAAGAAATTCAAAATGAACTTTGAAAAATAAAGAGAATTTAACTGTGTCAATGGAAACCATGACAAAACACTACTGAAATATTCCAATTCTTGCATATCAACGAAAAAATAAAAAATTAACTTTGAAAAAATAAATACAATGTAACAGTGACAAAGTGAATCATAACAAAACACTTCTGAAATAATTCAACTCTTGCATTTCACGAAAGAAATTCAAAATGAACTTTGAAAAACTTTGAAAAAATCAAGAGAATGTAACTGTGAGAAGGTAAATCATAATAAAACACTACTGAAATATTCCAACTCTTGCATTTCAATGAAAGAAATTCAAAATGAACTTTGAAAAATCATGAGAATATAACTGTGACAATGTAAAGAACAAATAAACACTACTTAAATATTCCAACTCGTGAATTTCAACGAAATAAAATCAAAATGAAATTTTAAAAATCAAGAGAATGTAACTGTGACAAGGTAAACCACAACAAAACACTACTGAAAAATTCCAACTCTTGCATTTCAAGGAAAAAAAATCCAAAATGAATTTTGAAAAATCAAGAGAATGTAATTATGACAAGGTAAACCACGACAAAACACTACTGAAATATTCCAACTCTTGCATTTCATTGAAAGAAATTCAAAATGAACTTTGAAAAATCATTAGAATGTAACTGTGACATGGTAAACCAGGATAAAACACTACTGAAATATTCCAACTCTTGCATTTCAACGAAAGAAATTCAAAATGAACTTTCAAAAATCAATAGAATGTAACTGTGAGAAGGTGAACCACGACAAAACACTACTGAAATATTCCAACGCTTGCATTTCAATGAAAGAAATTCAAAATGAACTTTGAAAAATCAAGAGAATGTAACTGTGGCAAGGTAAACCATGACAAAACACAACTGAGATATTCCAACTCTTGCATTTCAACGAAAGAAATCCAAAATGAACTTTTAAAAAATAAAATAATGTAACTGTGACAAGGTAAACCATAACAAAACACTACTGAAATAGTCCAACTCTTGCATTTCAACGATAGAAATCCAAAAATAAACTTTGAAATATCAAGAGGATGTAACTGTGACAAGGTAAACCACAACAAAACACTACTAGAATATTCCAATTCTTGCATTTCACGAAAGAAATTCAAAATGAACTTTGAAAAATCAAGAGAATGTAACTGTGACAAGGTAAACCATGACAGAAACACTACTGAAATATTCCATCTCTTGTATTTCAACGAAAGAAATCCAAAATGAACTTTGAAAAATCAAGAGAATGTAATTGTGACAATGTAAATCACAACAAGACACTACTGAAATATTCCAAATCTTGCATTTCAACGAAAGAAATTCAAAATGAACTTTGAAAAATTAAGAGAATGTAACTGTGACAAGGTAACCCACGACAAAACACTACTGAAATATTCCAACTCTTGCATTTCAACGAAATTCAAAATGAACTTTGAAAAATTAAGAGAATGTAACTGTAATCAGGTAAACCACGACAAAACACTACTGAAATAATCCAACTCTTGCATTTCAATGAAAGAAATTCAAAATGAACTTTGAAAAATCATGAGAATATAACTGTGACCTGGTAAACCACGACAAAACACTACTAACATATTCCAACTATTGAATTTCAACGAATAAAATTCAAAATGAACTTAGAAAAATCATGAGAATATAAGTGTGACATGGTAAACCATGACAATAGACTACTGAAACATTCCAACTCTTGCATTTAAAGGAAAAAATACAAAATGAACGTTGGAAAATCGATATAATGTAGTTGTTACAATTTAAACCACGATAAAACCCTACTGAAATATATTCCAACTCTTGCATTTGACGAAAGAAATTAAAAATGAACTTTGAAAAATCAAGAGAATGTAACTGTGACAAGGTAAAGCACAACGAAACACTACTGAAATATTCCAACTCTTGCATTTCAACGAAAGAAATCCAAAATGAACTTTGAAAAATCAAGAGAATGTAACTGTGACACGGTAAACCATGACAAAACACTACTAGAATAATCCAGCTCGTGCCTTTCACGAAAGAAATTCAAAATGAACTTTGAAAAATCAAGAGAATGTAACCGTGACAAGGTAAACCATGACAAAAACACTACTGAAGTACTTCATCTCTTGTATTTCAACGACAGAAATCAAAAATGAACTTTGAAAAATCAAGAGAATGTAATTGTGACAATGTAAATCACGACAAGACACTACTAAAATATTCCAACTCTTGCATTTCAGTGAAAGAAATTCAAAATGAACTTTGAAAAATCAAGAGAATGAAACTGTGACAAGGTGAAGCAAACAAAAACACTATTAAAATAGTCCAACTCTTGCATTTCAACGAAAGAAATTCAAAATGAACTTTGAATAATCAAGAGAATGTAATTGTAACAAGTTAAACCACGACAAAACACTACTGAAATAATCCAACTCTTGCATTTCAAACAAATAAATTCAAAATGAACTTTGAAAAATCATGAGAATGTAACTGTGACATGGTAAACCATGACAAAAACACTACTGAAATATTCCATCTCTTTCATTTCAACGAAATAAATACAAAATAAACTTTGAAAAATTAAGATAATGTGATTGTGACAATGTAAAACACTAAAAGACACTACTAAAATATTCCAACTCTTGCATTTCAACGAAAGAAATTCAAAATGAACTTTGAAAAATCAAGAGAATGTAACTGTGACAAGGTAAAGCACAAAAAAACACTACTAAAATATTCCAACTCTTGCATTTCAACAAAAGAAATTCAAAATGAACTTTGAAAAATTAAGAGAATGTAATTGTAACAAGGTAAACCACGACAAAACACTACTGAAATAATCCAACTCTTGCATTTCAATGAAAGAAAATCAAAATGAACTTTGAAAAATCATGAGAATGTAACTCTAACATGGTAAACCATGACAAAACACTACTGAAATATTCCAACTCTTGCATTTCAACGAATGAAATCCACAATGAACTTTGAGAAATCAAGAGAATATAACTGTGACATGTTAAACCACGACAAAAGACTACTGAAACATTCCAACTCGTGCATTTAAAGGAAAAATTAAAAACTGAGCTTTTGACAATAGATAGAAGGTAGCTGTTACAATTTAAGACAAGATAAAACCCGCCTGACATATATTCCAACTCTTGAATTTGACGAAAGAAATTCCAAATAATATTTTAGAAATGAAGAGAATTTAACAGTGACAAGGTAAAGCACAACTAAACACTACTGAAATATTCCAACTCTTGCATTTCAACGAAAGAAATTCAAAATGAACTTTGAAAAACTTTGAAAAATTCAAGAGAATGTAACTGTGACAAGGTAAATCATAACAAAACACTACTGAAATATTCCAACTCTTGCATTTCACGAAAGAAATTCAAAATGAACTTTGAAAAATCAAGAGAATTTAACTGTGACAAGGTAAAGCACAACAAAACACTACTGAAATATTCGAACTCTTGCATTTCAACAAAAGAAATACAAGATGAACTTTGAAAAATCAAGAGAATGTAAGTCTGACAAGGTAAACCACAACAAAACACTACTGAAATAATTTCAACTCTTTCATTTCAATGAAAGAAATTCAAAATGAACTTTTAAAAAATCATGAGAATGTAATTGTGACAATGTAAACCACGACAAAACACTACTGAAATATTACAACTCTTGCATTTCAATGAATGAAATTCAAAATTAACTTTGAAAAATAAAGAGAATGTAACTGTGACAATGTAAACCACGAAAAAACACTACTGAAATAATCCAACTCTTGCATTTCAATGAAAGAAATTCAAAATGAACTTTGAAAAATCAAAAAAATGTAACTGTGACATGATAAGCCATGACTAAGCACTACTGAAATATTCCAACTCTTGCATTTCAACGAAAGAAATACAAAATGAACTTTGAAAAATCAAGAGAATGTAACTGTGTGATGGTAAACCACGACAAAACACTACTGAAATATTCCAACTCTTGCATTTCAATGAAAGAAATTCAAAATGAACTTTGAAAAATCAGGAGAATGTAACTGTGGCAAGGTAAATCATGACAAAACACTACTGAAATGTTCCAACTCTTGCATTTCAGCGAATGAAATCCACAATGAACTTTGACAAATCAAGAGAATGTAACTGTAACAAGGTAAACCACGACAAAACACTACTGAAATAATCCAACTCTTGCATTTCAATGAAAGAAAATCAAAATGAACTTTGAAAAATCATGAGAATGTAGCTGTGACATGGTAAACCATGACAAAACACTACTGAAATATTCCAACTCTTGCATTTCAACGAACGAAATCCAAAATGAACTTTGAAAAATCATGAGAATGTAACTGTGACGAGGTAAACCATGACAAAACACTACTTAAATAATACAACTCTCTCATTTCAACTAAATAAGTTCTAAATGAACAATGAAATAATATTATAATTTAACACTTAAAATGTGAAACACGACAAAACACAACTTAATTAAAACAATTCTTGTATTTCAACAAAAGAAGTACCAAAAAAAAATTGAAAAATCAAAAAAATGTCTCTTTGACAATATAAAAAATGACTAAACACGACTAAAATATTCCAACTCTCGCATTGCAACGATAGAAATACAAAATTAAATTTGAAAAATCAAAAGAATGTAACTGTGAGATGGTAAACCACGACAAAACACTACTGTAAAATTCCAACTCTTGCATTTCAACGAAAGAAATTCAAAATGAACTTTGAAAAATCAGGAGAATGTAACTGTGTCAAAGTAAACCACGACAAAACACTACTGAAATATTCAAACTTTTGCATTTCAACGAGTGAAATTCAAAAAATAACTATAAAAAATCAAGAGAATGTAACTGTGACAAGGTAAAACATAACAACACACTACTGAAATATTCCAACTCTTGCATTTCAACGAGAGAAATCCAAAAATTAAGTTTTAAAAATCATGAGAATGTAACTGTGACAATGTAAACCAAGACAAAACACAACTGAAATATTCCAACTATTGCATTTCAAGGAAAGAAATCCAAAATGAACTTTGAAAAATCAAGAGAATGTAACTGTGACAAGGTAAACCATGACAAAACAATACTGAAATATTCCAACTCTTGCCTTTCACGAAATAAATTCAAAATGAACTTTTAAAAATCAAGAGCATGTAACAGTGATGTGGTAAACCATGCTAAAACACTACTGAAATATTCCAACTCTTGCATTTCAAGGAAAGAAATTCAAAATCAACTTTGAAAAATCAAGAGAATGTAACTGTGACAAGGTAAAGCACAAAAAAACACTACTGAAATATTCCAACTCTTGCATTTAAACGAAAGAAATCCAAAATGAACTTTGAAAAATCAAGAGAATGTAAAAGTGACAAGGTAAAGCACAACAAGACACTACTGAAATATTCCAACTCTTGCATTTCTACGAAAGAAATTCAAAATGAACTTTGAAAAATAAAGAGAAAGTAAAAATACAAAATAAACTTTGAAAAATCAAGAGAATGTAACTGTGACACGGTAAACCACTACAAAACACTAATGAAATATTCCAACTCTTGCATTTCAAGGAAAGAAATCCAAAAAGGAACTTTGAAAAATCAAGAAAATGTTACTGTGAGAAGGTAAAACAAAACAAAACACAACTGAAATATTCCAACTCTTGCATTTCAACTCAAGAAATCCAAAAGGAACTTTGAAAAAATCAAGAGAATGTAACTGTGATATGGTAAAGCACAAAAAGACACTACTGAAATAATCCAACTCTTGCATTTCAACGAAAGAAATTCAAAATGAACTTTGAAAAATTAAGAAAATGTAT
The DNA here is from genome assembly GCF_049724085.1 of Artemia sp. Qi Xiang Cuo. Taxonomy (NCBI): domain Eukaryota; kingdom Metazoa; phylum Arthropoda; class Branchiopoda; order Anostraca; family Artemiidae; genus Artemia; species Artemia sp. Qi Xiang Cuo. The sequence goes on from NC_142809.1 coordinate 35,817,093, forward strand.
CTGTGACATGGTAAACCACGACGAAACACCACTGAATTATTCCAACTCTTGCATTTCACGAAAGAAATTCAAAATGAACTTTGAAAAATCAAGAGAATGTAACTGTGACAAGGTAAACCATGACAAAACACTACTGAAATATTCCAACTCTTGCATTTCAAGGAAAAAAATCCACAATGAACTTTGAAAAATCAAGAGAATGTAACTTTGACAAGGTAAACCACGACAAAACACTACTGAAATATTCCAACTCTTGCATTTCAAGGAAAGAAATCCAAAATGAACTTTGAAAAAATCAACAGAATGTAACTGTGACAGGGTAAACCACGATAAAACACTACTGAAATATTCCAACTCTTGCATTTGACGAAAGAAATTCAAAATGAACTTTGAAAAATCAAAAGAATGTAATTGCGACAAGGTAAAGCACAACGAAACACTACTGAAATATTCCAACTCTTGCATTTCGACGAATGAAATCCAAAATGAACTTTGAAAAATCAATAGAATGTAACTGTGACAAGGTAAACCATGACAAAACACTACTAGAATATTCCAACTCTTGCACTTCACGAAAGAAATTCAAAATGAACTTTGAAAAATCAAGAGAATGTAACTGTGCCAAGGTAAACCATGACAAAAACACAACTGAAATATTCCATCTCTTGTATTTCAACGAAAGAAATCCAAAATGAACTTTGAAAAATCAAGAGAATGTAACTGTGTGATGGTAAACCACGACAAAACACTATTGAAATACTTGCATTTCAATGAAAGAAATTCAAAATGAACTTTGAAAAATCAAAAAAATGTAACTGTGACATGGTAAGCCATGACTAAACACTACTGAAATATTCCATCTCTTGTATTTCAACGAAAGAAATCCAAAATGAACTTTGAAAAATCAGGAGAATGTAACTGTGGCAAGGTAAATCATGACAAAACACTACTGAAATATTCCAACTTTTGCATTTCAACGAAAGAAATTAAAAAATTAACTTTAAAAAATCAAGAGAATGTAACTGTGACAAGGTAAACCATAACAATACACTACTGAAATATTCCAAATCTTTCATTTCAACGATAGAAATACAAAATTGAAGTTTTAAAAATCATGAGAATGTAACTGTGACAATGTAAACCACGACAAAACACTACTGAAATATTCCAACTCTTGCATTTCAAGGAAAGAAATCCAAAACGAACTTTGAAAAATCAAGACAATGTAACTGTTACAAGGTAAACCACGACAAAACACTACTGAAATATTCCAACTCTTGCCTTTCACGAACGAAATTCAAAATGAACTTTGAAAAATCAAGAGCATGTACCAGTGATATGGTAAACCATGCTAAAACGCTACTGAAATATTCCAAATCTTGCATTTCAACGAAAAAATTAAAAATGAACTTAGAAAAAATCAAAAGAATGTAACTGTGACAAGGTAAACCATAACAAAACACTACTGAAATATTCCACCTCTTGCATTTCACGAAAGAAATTCAAAATGAACTTTGAAAAAATCAAGAGAATGTAATTGTGACAAGGTAAACCATAACAAAACACTACTGAAAGATTCCAACTCTTGCATTTCACGAAAGAAATTCAAAATGAACATTGAAAAACTTTGAAAAAATCATGAGAATGTAACTGTGACAAGTTAAATCATAACAAAACACTACTGAAATATTCCAACTCTTGCATTTCACGAAAGAAATTCAAAATGAACTTTTAAAAATCAAGAGAATTTAACTTTGACAAGGTAAATCACTACAAAACACTACTGAAATAATCCAACTCTTGCATTTCAACGAAAGAAATACAAAATGAACTTTGAAAAATCAAGAGAATGTAAGTTTGACAAGGTAAACCACAGCACTACTGAAATAGTCCAACTCTTGCATTTTGACGACAGAAATTCACAATGAAATTTGAAAAAATCAAGAGAATGTAACTGTGACGATGTAAACCACGACAAAATACAACTGAAAAATTACATCTCTTGCAATTTAAGGAATGAAGTCCAAAATGAACTTTGAAAAATATAAAGAGTGTAACTGTGACATATCAAATCACGACGAAACCGTACTGAAATATACGAACTCATGCATTTCAAGTAAAACTTCAATATGTACTTTGAAAAATCAAAAGAATCTAACAGTGACAAGATAAAGCATGACAAAACAGTATTGAAATATTTCCAAATCTTGCATTGCACTGAAAGAAATTCAAAATCAACTTTGAAAAATCAAGAGAATGTAATTGTGACAAGGTAAAGCACAACAAAACACTACTGAAATATTCCAACTCTCGCATTTCAACGAAAGAAATCCAAAATGAACTTTGAAAAATCAAGAGAATGTAACAGTGACAAGTTAAGGCACAACAAGAAACTACTGTAATTTTCCAACTCTTGCATTACAATGGAAAAAAATCAAAATTAAATTTGAAAAAATAAAGAGAATGTAAAAAATCCAAAATGAACTTTCAAAAATCAGGATAATGTAACTGTGACAAGGTAAACCACGACAAAACACTACTGAAATATTCCAACTCTTGCATTTCAAGGAAAGAAATCCAAAATGAACTTTGAAAAATCAAGAATGTAACTGTGGCAAGGTAAACCATAACAAATCACTACTGAAATATTTCATCTCTTGCATTTCAACGAAAGAATATCCAAAATGAACTTTGAAAAATCAAGAGAATGTATCTGTGACAAGGTAAACCACAAAAAGACACAATTTAATAAAAACAATAATCTCTTTACACTCAAGACATCCAAAAATAACTTTGAAAAATCAAGATAATGTAGCTGTCAGAATGTAAAACATAAACTAAAACTACTTAAATAGTCTAACTATTACCGTTCAAGAACAGACACCCACAATAAACTGTGAAAAATCAAGAGAATGTAACTGTGACAAGGTAAACCACGACAAAACACTAAAGTAATTAATTTAATACAAATATTAAAAAAGGCACTAGCCCTTTCAATTTCCAATTGAATGAGCCCTTTTGAAGTTTCTACAACAACGCTTTTAAATAAAAATTTCATATGCCCCAGAGCATAGCTTAAAACCCTCTCCCTGAGGGCTGTGGGGGGAGGGGTTGTCAACCTTAAAGACCTAATTTCCAAAACTTTCAACTACGTTGAATAAAATGGATATCTAAAACTTTTGATTGGATGTGTTGGGGGAAAAGGTGGGGGTGGGAGGGGGGTTAGTTGCCCTCATATCACTTTTGACTATTAAAAAGAGTACTATCCCTTTAATTTCAAATCGAATGAGCTCTTTTTCAACTTTCTACGACAAAGATTTCAATAAAAACCTTATATCCCCCAGGGTATAACTTATAATCCTTGCCCTGAGGGTTGTGGGGGAGTGTCCTCTTCAAAAATATATTCCCGATCTGGAAATCAGCTAAGCTGAACAAAATGGTTATCTATTGCCAACCAATCACTTTCAACTATCAAAAAGTGCACTAGCCCTTAGAATTTCCAATCAACTGAGCTTTTTTAGAAGCTACTACGACAACGCCTTCTTTAAAAACCTTATATGTCCCCAGGGCATAAATTAAAACCCTTGCCCTGTGGGCTTTGGATGAGTGTCCTCCTCAAAAACATATTTACTATGTGGAAATCAACTACGCTGAACAAAATGGCTATTTCAAAATTTTGATGGGAGGTGTTTGGGGAAATGATCAGCGTGGGGGGGGAATAGTTGCCCTCCAATCGGTATCGACTATTAAAAAGGGCACTAGCCATTTGAATTTCCAATCGAATGAGCCTTTTTTGATGTTTCTACGACAACCCCTTCTATAAAAACCTTATATGTCCCCAGGGCATAATTTAAAACCCTTGCCCTGAGGGTTGTGGCGGAGTGTCCTCCTCAAAAAAATATTTTCTATGTGGAAATCCACTACGCTGAATAAATAAATATTTCAAAATTTTTATTGGATGTGGTTGGGGGAATGCTGGGCGTTGGGGGGGGGGCTAGTTGAACTCCAGTCACTTTCGAATATTAAAAAGGGTACTAGCCCTTCGAATTTTCAATCGAATTAGCCTGTGTAGAAGTTTCTACGACAACGCCTTTAAAAACTTCATATGCCCCCAGGGCATAACTTAAAACCCTTGCCCTGAGAGTTGTGGGGGAGTGTCCTCCTCAAAAAAATATTTTCTATGTGTAAATGAACTAGGCTGAACAAAATGGCTATCTACAAATTTTGATTGGATGTGTTTGGGGAAATTATTTGCGTGGGGAGGGGGGGCTCGTTGCCCAACGATCACTTTCGACTATTAAAAAGGGCACTAGCCCTTTGAATTTCAAATCAAATGAGCCTGTTTTGAAGTTTCTACGACAACGCCTTCTGTAAAAACCTTATATGCCCCCAGGGCATAACTTAATACTCTTGCCCTGAGGGTTGTGGGGGAGTTTCCTCCTCAAAACATATTTTCTATCTGGAAATCAATTACGCTGAAAAATTGGCAATTTCAAAATTTTGATTTGATGTGTTTGGGGGAATGACGGTCGTGGGGGGGGGGGGCTTGTTGCCCCCATATCACTTTCGACTATTAAAAAGGATACCAGCCCTTCGGATTTCCAATCGAATTAGCCTATTTTGAGGTTTCTACGACAACGCCTTATATAAAAACCTTATTTGCCCCCCGGGCATAACTTAAAAACCCTTGCCCTGAGGGTATTAAAAAGGGCTATTAAAAAGGAACTAGAACTCTTCCAATCTTCCACTCTTCTCATTCGATTTCCAATCGAATGAGAAGAGCCCCTTTTAAAGTTTCTATGACGACCACTTCCATGAACTTTTTTGGCGATTATTCAGACTTTTTTTTTTTTTTTTTTTTTTTTTTTTTTTTTTTTTTTTTAGCACTCACTACTTGTACCAATTAATAAACATGAAGTTGGTTTCTGTATAAAACTGAATATCTGATTTTTCCTAATATGATTTGTATATATATATATATATATATATATATATATATATATATATATATATATATATATATATATATATATATATATATATATATATATATATATATATATATATATATATATATATATATATATGTGTGTACAATTAATAATCAATTATACAATAATCCATGAAATCGAGTTCAGATCATTTATTTGAGTAAATTTAAGTGTAATTTAAATTTTTTTCAAGTTTGCAAGATTGGGACATTGGGAAAACAATGTAGTGCTCTCGCTGTAAAACAGAGAATTTGATATTTGTCTGTCATAGGGTGTAATAATAAATAGTCTATTTAAGAATCTTATGATAAATAATAGGATAATAGTTCACACAAGTGCAAAGGTAATAAGAAAAAATGGTGAACGGGGATGTTTTTATAGATCAGGAAGGTTTTCTGAGGTGTCACGGGGTTAAAATTAGAGTTTTTGCTATTTTTTTGCTCTGTCAAATAGATGCATTTTAAAAATAACTTTAAGAACGACGGAAAGGTGCAAATTTATGATAATATAATATGACCAGTTTTCTAAGGTGCTACCAAAGGGAAAAAGATGGCTTAAATCTTTGACGTACTATGCAACTGTAGCTTGCTTAAACCTGAGTGGCTATTAAACCTTGTGTGTGCAACTTTCGGTCAGTAAAAAGATGGAAAGATAAATTCACCTGAATGCTTCGCTTTTGTGAAATTTTAATCCACCACAAAGAATACAAGTTTCTTATTCATAAAATTCCCATTTAAAGGACATAGGAACTTCCTGGGAGGGTGTAAGAAGGGGGGCTTTGAAAAAGACTGGGATGGAGGAGGAGCGTGCGTAGCTGTGTTGGTCTCAGGTGGCGTGTTGCTGCGGGGAGTTGTTAGTAGTAGTAGTAGTAGTAGTAGTAGTAGTTGGCTTCTTTGTTTTTCTCTGGTTTTTCTTTTAAGGAAAAAAAAAATCTTTCTCCTGCTATCATATTTAACATCTAATTTTTGTACTGGACCATATTTTCATTTAGGTTATTGAAGAGATTCAGTATTCGAAAAGTGTCTTTGATGAAAATCAGCACCAGTTGCCACCCGTTAAGCAGAAACTTGAAAGCTACCTGTGATGATAAGTATAGTCCAATTCCAGTACTTTACGAATAACCTCGTTAGTCGGTTTTCACAAATTAGTTTTGTTCGATAATTTGTTTTGTGTCTGTTCATCTTTTGATAAGAAATATATTTTGTGTTGCAGTTTAAGGATCTAATGTTATCAAGATGTAGGATGTAGGAACGCATGCATACACATACACTTACTTGTATGCGCACACACATGTTCACACACTGCCACCCTATTATGATTTCTTCTACTGCTTGTAAGTATCAAAGCTGAGTAGTTTATTGCAAAGGTAGTTTTGAACTAAAATCTTTTTCCTACTTAACTCAAATTAAATCGCCAGTCCCTGCTATCTTGATGACTGCCCTCTTTCCCCTTTATATTGTTTATATCTAGATAATTATTCAATATCAGCGAAAGATATCTTGTCAGAGCCTCAAAAAGATCGATGTGCCAATTTTTGGGGGAAACTAAAGATCACCATTATTTTAAAAGTTTTTATGAATCCTGTACCAATGTTTGTAGCCTTTTCTTCCTTCTACTAGGCTCATAAAAGCGTTGTACAAGCAAAATACAGGACATATGACACCGTATCCGGAGACGCTTCAAGGCTTGCTTTGTCACAGAAATAAGCATTAGAAAACGTTAACTTCCAAGTCGAAGTTCTTGAAACGGCTTCCTTGCAGCTAGAACAATTTGTGTCAAATGCCTTGTAGCCTATACATCTAAATGAATGACGTGTATTTTCTTACCCAAACTTTTTTCCAACCATCAATTTAACCGAAAATGTGGCTAATGTCGTTCCTTCTGAGGCAGAAACTCCTAGGAGCATCACAAGAACAGAACAACTGGCTGAGGTAGAACAAAGCCAACAGGGGGGAGGGACAAACCGCCCAAAAGTTAAACTGAATTTTCGATTTTTATTTTTTATTAAAGTACGTGTATTGCACAAAAAATTCATGGTAAATGACCTATACTTAAGGGGAAAATAGGCACAAGTTTCAAATTGTCTTGAAAAACTGGACAACTTTAAACAATCCCTGAAGTTTTCCGGCTCTTGCTGGAAGTTGAAAAATTACAGGCTGGTGACAAAATTCCCAGTAAGTAAATTAGCTAAAAATCTCTACTTTTGTAGACATATAGACTTCTGTGTTTTCTATATGGATTGACTGATGGAATGAATGATGTTCACTGACTGACCGGCTTGTAGGCTATAGATTCACTATTTAATTTTTTTTTTGTCCATCTGGGGTGATTCCAAACAATAGTTTAAGGGCTATTCTGAAAGAATTTCAAGCGTCTAATTTTGCCCTCACTTACATAATAAAGTTAAGAGTTAAATTTGCAAGTCCTTTTTTAATGATTAATGTTCGTTTTGGATACTAAGCTTTTGCTTTTTTTTCTATTTTTTTTTTTTTTTAGTAGTTTTTTACATTTGTTCGTTATTTTTTTTTCCATGCGGTTTTGAAAAATCGCTCAAATCACCAATGACAGTGACAATTAAATATGTCTGTTCGAATGGGTACCGTGGAGGCTTAAATATTCATATGTATCTATCTATTAAGATTAGGAAAAATCAGATATTCAATTTTATACAGAAACCAACTTCATGTTTAGTAATTGGTAGTAGTGAGTGCTAAAAAAAAAAGTCTTAATAAACGCCAAAAAAGTTTATGATGTTTGGCAGCAAATAGGTTAAGAAGATGTAGTTTTTCATTGGGGGTATATTTGTCTTTGGGACTCAGCAGACAGTGCAGGTTTGGATTTTTAAAGGTGAAAAGCTCTGTCTATTTTAATTAATTACTTTTATTTATTGATTGTCATGGTTCTAAGAGACAACATTGAAAAAATATGTTACAGCCCTAAAAACTTCATAATTTTGAGTGCTCCACAAAAAAAAAACTAACAAAATCATAGTTTCCAGGTAAGAATAAACCGAACACCGTTCTGGGAGGAAAAAACAGTATTTTTTTTAATTTCCTTGGCACTTCGAGTCTTTGTTTTAATAGGAGTCACCAACCCCTCTTTTTTAGATGGTTCGAATGTAGGAGAGAATGTAGGATCTCCTTAAGATGGACGTGGAGTCTGTGTTAGTGGAAGGACCAACCCTTAGCAAAGCTTCCGGAGAGCTTGGCTTAAGAGAGACAACAGCATTTGATGGTGTGAAACTCTTGAAGAAGCGGCTTTGTAAAATCAATAATTATAGGGTCGAAACAGCCCATGCACAATTAGCACCCTTATAGATAATTGATACTTCTCTGACCGTGTTTACTGAAAATCAAGAGAAAGACCTCTCCTTTCAGAAATGTAGTTCAATGGTCTATCGCCAAAGATCGTCCGAAAGTTGGTTTATAACTGGGTTTGGCGCTGTCTATTTTAGGCCTTGAATATTGGGCTAAAAATGAGATGGCTGGTTCAAGTTGGTACAAAACATTTATGGGGATGTGCAATGAGCTTTCAACACAGATGCCAGAAATCATCAGCCAAGCGAGAGCGGCTCAGTTTAATGCTTCAGTTGTCAAACAGTTTTTCGAGAACCTCGGATCAGCTATAACTTAGAATTGCGACAAAACTAGACATTCTTCTGATATACAAGCTACGCTTATTGCTGCCAAGAACGAAACAAAACAAGTTCAACAAAATTGCCGCAGCCAAAAGAGGCAAGAATTTCACCTTGTTGGGTTTTGCCAGTGCAAGTTGACAGACGATCCCCCGGTATATGGCTTTTCTTGACTGTGTAAGTCCCTGAATGACAGTTTCGGGACGGCATCACTGAAAGTACTGGTCTTGCCTATCGAAGTAGTTGGATGACAGCAGACAACCTTTACTTGTTTATTCAACATTTCAGGAGCAAGTCAATACAAATTTGAAAAATCCAATTCTATTATTGCTTGACAGTCATAACAGCCACATTTTAATTCAAATCATATATTTCTTTAAGCAAAAAAAGATCCACCTTCTCATATTTCTGCCCCATCTTTGAAATACGCTCTCATAGGTTTTTACTACTCTTGGCCAAAGAATACCTGTGTATGAAATCGCACAACCTTCGAAAGTCATTTATTTGAAAGATGATCCCTCAAAATCAAAACATAACTGAGGAGTGTTTTAACATAGACATATAGCTGCCTAAGTAAAGAACGATGTGGCCACAATGTGTTTTTTTTTTCTTTCTTTGACAGGCACCTCGTATCAACGGATTTGTCGTAGAAACTTCTAAAAGGGCTCATTCGATTGGAAATTTGAGTGGCTAGTGCCCTTTTTAATAGTCGAAAGTGATTGGAGGGCAACTAGCCCCCCCCACGCCCATCATTCCTCCAAACACATCCAATCAAAATTTTGAGATAGCCATTTTGTTTAGTGTAGTTGATTTCCAGATATAAAATATTTTTTTGAGGAGGACACCCCCCACAGCGCTCGGGGCAAGGGTTTTAAGTTATGCCCTAAGGGCATATAAGAACAATGTTGACACAATGTACCCTTTATTATTTTTTTCCTTTAGAGCAGGGCACTTCATATAGAAGGGATCGTCGTAGAGACTTCAAAAGGGGCTCATTCAATTGGAAATCGAGAGTTTTTAGGCCATTTTTAATATTCAAAAGTGATTGGAGGGCAACTAGCCCCCCCCGTTCCCCCGACGCCCATCATTCCCCCCAACACATCCAATAAAAATTTTGAGATAGCCCCTTTGTTTAGCGTATTTGATCTCCAGATAGAAAATGCGTTTTTATGGAGGACACTCCCCCACAACCCTCAGGGCAAGGGTTTTAAGATATGCCCTAGGGGCATATAAGGTTTTTATAGAAGGCGTAGTCATAGAAACTTTAAAACAGGCTCATTCGATTGAAAGTTCGAAGGGCTAGTACCCTTTTTGATAGTCGAAAGTGATTGGAGGGCAACTAGCCCCCCCCCCCACGCCCGTCAGTCCCCTAAACACATCCAATCAAAATTTTGAGATAGCCATTTTGTTCAGCGTAGTTGATTTCCAGATAGAAAATATGTTTTTGAGGGGGACACTCCCCCAGAACCCTCGGGGCAAGGGTTTTGAGTTGTTCCTGAGGGCATATAAGAACGATGTTGGCATAATGTACTATTTATTATTTTTTTTTCCTTTAGAGCTGGGCACTTCATGGAAGTGGTCGTCGTAGAAACTTCAAAAGGGGCTCATTCGATTGGAAATCGAATGAGAAGAGTAGAAGATTGGAAGAGTTCTAGTTCCTTTTTAATAGCCCTTTTTAATACCCTCAGGGCAAGGGTTTTTAAGTTATGCCCGGGGGGCATATAAGATTTTTATATAAGGCGTTGTCGTAGAAACCTCAAAATAGGCAAATTTGATTGGAAATCCGAAGGGCTGGTATCCTTTTTAATAGTCGAAAGTGATATGAGGAAAACTACCCCCCCCCTCTCACCCCCCCCCCCTTTTCCCCAAACACATCCAATCAAAAGTTTTAGATATCCATTTTATTCAACGTAGTTGAAAGTTTTGGAAATTAGGTCTTTAAGGTTGACAACCCCTCCCCCCACAGCCTTCAGGGCGAGGGTTTTAAGTTATGCTCTGGGGCATATGAAATTTTTATTTAAAAGCGTTGTTGTAGAAACTTCAAAAGGGCTCATTCAATTGGAAATTGAAAGGGCTAGTGCCTTTTTTAATATTTGTCAAAATTTTGAGATATCCATTTTGTAAAACTTAGTTGAACGTTCTGGAAATTAGGTCTTTTAGGAGGATAACCCCCTCAGAGCCCTCAATGCAAGGGTTGTAAGTTGTGCCCGGGGGGCAAATAAGGTTTATATATAAAGCTGTTGTATAAATCATAGGCAGCACGATCGCACTGCCTAAGTAAAGAACGGGGACACTCGAGAACGAGATAAGAAACGGGGACTAAGAAAAGAGGAGGACATTCCTCCACAACCCTCCGGTCAAGGGTGTTAAGTTATGCCCTGGGGGCATATAAGAACGATGTTGGCACAATGTATTATTTATTAATTTTTTCCTTTAGAGCAGGGCATTTTGTATCGAAGAAGTTGTCGTAGAAACTTCGAAAAGAGCCCTTTCATTTGGAAGTTGGAGTAGCTTGTGCCCTTTTTAATAGTCAAAAGTGATTAGAAGCCTTCAAAAGGGCTCATTCGATTGGAAATCTAAAGGCCTAGTGCCCTTTTTAATAGTCAAAAGTGATTGGAAGGCTTGACATTTTTATAGTAAAGATCGAAGTGGGTATAATGTATTATTTTTTGTTGTTGTTTTTGTTTAGACCAGGGCACTTCGTATCGAAGGAGTTGTCGTGGGAACTTCGAAAAGGTCTTATTCGATTGAAAATAGAAAGGGCTGATGCTCTTTTTAATAGTCGAAAGTGATTTAAGGGCAACTAATCCCCCTTCCACTCCCATCCTGTCCCGCCCACCCTCCCACGCCAACCCTCCCATTTCGGCTCTTAAAATTTAACCAAATCAAAATAGCGTAAGTGTAGCCAAGCTATCAAAGAAAGTAAACAGATTTGAAAAACACATAAATGTTTTTACTTTTATAACTTTAATAAATCAAATAATATTAACATTTTGATTACTAAATATCAGTATATGTTTATTAAGCTGACAATGTACATTCATTTTTATTTTTTCAGTAAAGTGCAAATTTTGTTCTGGCCTCAGAAAGGCATAGGGGTTTTGCGCCCAACTTATATTAATTTCTGCTCGTTTTGGGTTTGACTCGGTTAATTATTGTAATTTCTGTTCGTGTTGGGTTTCATTTATTCATCGATGCTGATTTGTGGTAATTTCACGCTTGGTAGATTATTTTATTTTATTTTTGCTCATTTTTTGTTTAAAGGAGTTCTTTACTTTTCTTTGAAAAACTTATTTCGTGGAAAAAGTTTTTTAAATTAATTCTGGAACAACGAAGGTGCTGTTAAATATTTGAATGAGCATGGTGTATTGGTTTATCATTTTTGTTCCGTCAAATGTTAATGCGTTACTTATTTTCAAACCAGGAATATGAGTCAATGTATGAAATAAATTTGAAAAAAAAGCAAGGCATTAGGCATAAAACTTATCTTAAAGCAAGTACATTGCCTTTCTAGATAACATTTCCTAAACCAGAGACGCAAGTAAATAAAGGTAAGAATAAAAAAAAATGTTCTTGTTTATTTCCCACTCTCTTGTCTGTGTTGGGCGTACTCCCAAAACTTGAAGTATGTTGTGTATTGTCAATGGAGAAGACCTTTAAGCTTAAAACAAGCAATTCCGATTGAGCATAATAACGAAACCTTCACGATCGCCACTCATGTTTTTATAGGAAATTTAGAGAAAATTTAAACCTCTTATAAAAATTTTTCCATCCCTGCAGCACAATATGTTGATTTCATTTTCTTCATTCATATTTTAAAGAAATTTTGTCGAGGAAAACGGCTGTTAAGTTGGCTCATTGGAAACCATAACAACTTGTCAATATCTCTGTAGTCTTTATCTGGCTAAGCTGTTTAGAGCAATAAATCTTAATACAAAGGAAAAAGATATTTGGGAACCGTAAAATAATGGGACCAAAATTTAAAAAGGTATAATACATTGTGACTTAGACAGTTGTTATTTTTTAGGCTATACAGTTTAATATTTTAAAATACGTTTTTCTCGTCAGAAGTAAGAGCCCTAGTATACTTTAAACATTTAATTTAATTTTTATGGTGATAAGAATTAGTCTATTCCGAAGAAGGTATTTGTAGCCCCTCCCAACTCATATTCTAGATATTTATCTGCGGAAATAAAATCTCACATTTAAGGGCTATTTGATCATGATGGACGTGTTGGTAAATAAGGCTGATCGAGGCTGTCTTCAAGTTACAGAATAGAAGCAATATTTTAACTTCTTTAATCTTTGTTTAAATTTACTGAATTTCAGACGTATGACTATAATTCCACAATAGACTCTTATTATTTAATCATTTAAGTAGAATCATTTAATTAGACTGAATCATTAAAAAAGAAAATTTTAAATGCTTAAATGGAATGTCTAATAGAATCCGGATAACCCCGTAATTCTTACTCACTTACCCTAATTCAGAAGTCTACCATATTACAGTGGCTCCTGGTCCGAACAGACCAGGGACGGGGAAACCCCTATCTAGCCCTCCATATTCATTATTTGCTCAACAAAGTTAAAGGACAAACCACTAATTTATTATTAGGATGTTGATTTATAATATTGACAATATATAATGAAAATAATAATCAAATAAATTAATATGGAACGATACAGCTTACCGTCCTGATCTGGTCCCGTCACCAAACAACTACCTTCACTACAAAGATACTGTTCAAAACTGAGTCAGTCCTTTGAGGTCTTCATACAATTTCACATTGAATGAATCCTTCGAGGTTCTCATATAATTTCAAAGCTGACAATTTTTATCCTGTTGGGTTTCATAGGCTGAACATACTTCATTACAGTTATTCGATCGAGGACTGAATCCTTCGAGGTTCTCATATAATTTCAAAGCTGACAATTTTTCTCATGTAGGATTTCATAGGCTGAAATAGTATGTTAAATATAATGCTATGTATTATAATTTTACTATATATGTTTCACACATTTAAGATGTATTGAATAGTTAATTTTAAGCTGGTTCAAACCTAAAAATTAAAAAAAATTTTTATGTATCAGATGATATAGGAAAATTTAATAGATAAAAAAAAAAAAAATTAAAAAAAGTTATGATATATTTTCGTGCCAAAAACTTAATGGGACATTTAGCAGTTATATAATATTACTGAAGATTCAAATTAAGGCTTTTAAATACTTTACGGTAGCGTTGTTTTCTCCTCTGACAAACCAGATAAAAGAACGCCTTTATTTACAAAACAAGACTCTTTTTCGTAGTCTTGGAACTAAGGGTATACAATCATAGCCCATTTACATCCAGTCTCCTATGAGCATATTACCACCCCTGTAAACACAATAGACAGTACATAATAGACACGTTAGAAGGTTTCTTTTTTCTTTGTGACGTATTTTGAAGAATAAGTGACCTTTAGTGTTAGGCAAAATGTTATTTGCTTTAATCTACGTTTTGTGTACCTTTTTATTAATTTTTTTTGCGGCTTAATGTTAAAATTTTTTTGTTGAAGTTCAATCTGCGAAATTAAAAAAAAAAATGTTAAGAAAAATTTATGATATTTTCCATGTCATGTTTTATGGTCCTTGTTTTCGTCATTGTATTTTCATTCTATATGTCATTGTTTTTGTGAAATATGGTCGTCTTGACTTGAGTAGTTTGGTGCTAAGAGTAATTGTGAGTTTTGACCTGAACATTATTGACCTTGATAAGAAGATGATAGGCTGATAGATTTAAAGTATTATTTGGCCTTACAAAAAACATCAAAGGCGCTATATACATAATATACACACGCATAAAAGTCTGAATTATTGAGTTAAATAAATCTGAAGATCATTTACTAATCAATCACTAATTGCCTTGAGGAGCTGTGGCTCTTGGGGTAAATGTAGCCAAGAAGTTGACATAGATTTTACTGTTTCAGCTTCGGATGGCTCGACCTAAGGTGAGTGGTTATTAGTAGTTGTAGAAGTATCAGTAAAAAAAAACTTTACAAATGCGAATCCAATAGTTGAAGCCTATGGAACAAGTACGGAACTCTTTAAAAGATTTTTTCTGAAAATTAAAATTCCCTGATTCTATCAGTGATGGCTAACAGGTGATGAAGTGCTAACAGGTTAAGCCAGTTTTCACAAAATTGGCAGGTAAAAATGAATATGATTCATGAAATCATTTGAATCAAGCCTAATATGGCATAACATTGTAAAAATGAGGTATCATTACATAACTTAAAAAATTAGCATAATCAACTTAATTGGGCTAACATGGGCACGAGATTGTCGACTGTAGGACTTTCATAATCTATACATTGGTTTTTGTCCAGGCCTTGAGGTTTTTATGATTAAAACCTTGATCTATTGGACTAGTCTTACTGATGTTTTATGTCTAGAAAATAGGCCGATTGATGATTCATGGGTATTTGAATAGACTCCGTTTAGCTTCCAATGCACCTTTTGCAACTGTTATGCCTGATATTTTGTCAGATATTTGGATTCGAAGGGAATTGGATCTCGCTGAAGAAGAGGTAGGAATTATTTTGACTCGTTTGTCATCAATGAAGCATTTTCAATATACACACTGTTTTTAAACAACAAGAAATGAAAAGAAGTCGTATTTGTCAAGTAAAATTTCGTTTCCAAAGAAAAAACAATACTATTAAGTGTAAAAAAGTGCAATAAAAAAAACATAAGAAATTAACTAAAATACTTACAATAACAATAAAATAATCTTGATCGTTCTATTTGATTTTGCCGTCCTGATTCCAATCATGCAAAATGAGTGGCATCTTAGAATTTGCCTGCTTTTCAAAGTCTTCTCATTAGTACTGCTCCAAAATTAAATATATATATATATATATATATATATATATATATATATATATATATATATATATATATATATATATATATATATATATATATATATATATATATATATATATATATATATATATATATATATATATATATATATATATATATATATATATACATATATATTCTCTATAATGGTGAAAATTGCTATAACTGCAAGAATCTTTAAGTGCGGTTGCTGTAAATTTAAATAAAAAAAAAATAATAATAATATTATTATCTAAACTGCTTGTCTCTGGTGGAAGACAGCTGTTGCGTAAAAATTCTTATGGTTACGAATCTTATGTCATCTTTTTTTTTTCTTGAAGGATCCAGTGAAATAATAAAAAAATTTTGTATATGTTGTATAATGGATAATTTTTGTATATACTTGTATATAAAAATCATGTTGAAGTTTTGAAATAATATATGCGTAGATGCCAACTTGATGATTTTTTTCATGCTTTCAATTGCTTTTTTACTCTTGACCATGAATATTTTGAAATTCGGCAGTTCGCTAAATCGTAATTTCCAAAAATTAACCATTAGTGACTTATGGTGGGAAACGGGAAAACTTAGTTTTTCGAGGAACTATATATTTTGGATCTTTTGGAAGCCAATTCGACCAAGTCATTTTTTTTTATATTCGAAGGTTGGGCTGTTAAGAAAAGTAATTGGCCCGGATCTTTCTAAGGTTGCAAAGAAATTCCCTTAAAATTTGACTAGTACCAGACATAAGATTTGGTTTTACCATGAAATAATAAACAATTTTGAAAGGCTCATTTGAAGTCCTTTCTAAATCTAGTTTAGAATATTTTGAGCTCTACAGCACAAAAATAAGTTATGAATAATAATGAAAAAAATTGCCACCAGACAATTCGCAGAGAAATGTCAAGTCCATTAGTGTCATTTTTTTTAAATTTCATCCTTTTCGTATTTTACGGAGTTGGTCAAATTGGCTTTTAAGCATTCTATATCCGTTAAAGTTGATATTGGGCTTTGCAAATTATTGAACATTTTTTTAGAAATAACTATTGACTCTTTTTGTCATCCAGTGATAAGTGGTCTGATAAAGAAAAACTATGCAGTAAAACTGTATATCAACAACAATGATATTACCTTATGAGTCACTTAAAAAAAGGAACACTGGGATTGAGATTAATTCGTGCATGTGCCAGGGTTTTACTTTTTATAGAAATTCGTGAATTTAGCGATATTAAAAAAAACGAAATGATGTTTTTTAAATTTATTTGCATGTGCTGTAATTTTGGGCTGTTAAGGCTACTGAGAAATTCCCTATATTTTATTTCTGGTTTGATGGCTCGTGAAAAGCAGGACAGTTGAACAGTATCCTTAATTCTTGAATGCAAACACGAAATTACAGACACCCAAATTTTTGTATTTTTATATTTATAACAGTTTGGTTATCTAAAATATCATGGACTTCCCTAATGTTGGCGAAAACCATTTCCATGTAAACGTCTTGAAAAAAATATGTTGTCCTAAAACCAAACTGGTTTGGCTCAATCTTGTATTTAGTATTATCATCGAAAATTATAATGAAAGTTTTTGATAATCTTGATCTTTTGAAATTGATATATCGTTAATTTCTTTTGGTAACTTGGATTTGAGATCTGGAAAAATAAAAGCTCGTTAAAACAGGATTACAAGATATTGTCGCTATTGCCCTACGGCTAAAGGTATCTCCACTATTGATAATATGATCATAGTTTTAAGCTGTCTTTTTATGCTTTCTTTCTTTTTTTAAAAATTTTAATCGAATTTAATGATTATCGTAAGTTAATCGTAATTAATGATGATTAATCACCGAAAAACGTCACTAAGCCCCACCTCTTAGCATCATTAATTATAATCACTCGACGTGGAATATACCCTTGCTGAAATCGGTTCCCCGAAATCAGCTACGTGTGCCGAGCCCTGATACAAAAAAAAAAATACCTTTTCAGGTTTCAAATTAGCCATTGATATAATCTGCAGTTGGCTACACTAGAGATATGGCCATTCTTCAATATTAAAAATATTTTGTCGAAAGTAAATGAACAAATTTACAGAACAATCAATTGGACTAATACCTTGCAATAGCTCAGTGGTTATAGCCGTTGTTGCTTAACTGAAAGGGGAGGGGTTCGATCCTGGTTTTTGTGAGGAAGTGTTATTGTCTCCATCCTTTATTTAATTTTTTATCTAATGCTCAAAGATTTTTTTTTAGATACAGATACCACTGTCTTAATTTTGCTGACTGAGGTTTACTGTGGGGTGTGTGAAAAAGTAATTACTTTTCATTTAAGAAACTTTGTGCCCACCAAACTTACTGTAAAACCAAAACTGAACAAGTCTTGAACTTGTCTAGGGACTGAACAAGGACTTAACTTGTCTAGGGAAAATAGGGACTGAACAAGTCCCTATAATACTGGTTATGAAGAATTTTTAAAAGATTTAAAAAACTAGGAAGGCAATTAAGGAAGGATTGACCCCTCCTGATTTTTGGCCTCCTCCTTGATTTAAGTTTTTTAATTTTCACTGAAAAATACTTTTAGTGGTGCTAAAAAAATTACAATGTATACATCCTAGATTTTTTTAAAGAAACTCTGTACTTTTGTCGAAAAAAACCTTCAACACCATTTTAGTTGCTGTCTCCGCAGAAATCTGATCAAAATTTTGAGATTTTGATTTTTCTATTGTTCAAAATAGTCGGAATGTAAAAAAAAACTATGCCGCTGGGGGTGCTATGACACTCGCATCCCCTGGATTAAGGGCTGTAAGCTATGCAAGCTTCTCATTGTTTACACATAGGGTTCGTTAGTAGTAAAGAGAGGACCTGTTTGATCCTGGTCACTGGTAGAGAGTAAACTTTCAGTATATGATACCATGATACATGTAAATGAGTCACTAGTCACTCCTCACAAAGTTTTTCTGGCTGGAATTTTCTAAGGATTTAGGAATTGAAACATTCAGCTTAGGGCCTGGAGATCCATGGATTCAATTGGTATATTTATCAAATAACCCCGATAGAAAATCCTTGATGACTGAAAATGTCTGCATGAAAACCATTGTACAATCAAAGACTGGCTAATATTTACTGAAAGCAATTGACTAAGTTAATTCTAAATAAATTACAAAAATCCTTTTCTACGAAACAAGTTTTCCAAAGATAAGTAAAGAGTGCCCTTTTTCATAGTCGAAAGTGACTGAAAGGCAACGCCCCCCCCCCCAACGCCCATCAGTCCCCCAACCACATCCAATCAAAATTTTGTGATATAGCATTTGTTCAGCTTAGTTGATTTCCAGAGGGAAAATATGTTTTTGAGGACACTCCCCCACAACATCCTCAGGGCAACGGTTTTAAGTTATGCCCAGCGGGCATATAATGTTTTTATAGAAGGCGTTGTCGTAGAAACTTCAAAAAAAGGTCATTCGATTGGAAATTCAAAGGGCTAGTGCCCTTTTTAGAAGTCGAAAGTGATTCGAGGGCAACTAGCCCCCCCCCATGCCTTTCATTCCCCCAAACACATCCAATAAAAAATTTTAGATAGCCATTTTGTTCAGCGTAGTTGATTTACAGATAGAAAATATGTTTTTGAGGAGGATACTCCGCCACAGCCCTCAGGGCAAGGGTTTTAAGTTATGCCCTGGTGCCATATAAGGTTTTATAGAAGGCGTTGTCGTAGAAACTTCAGAAAAGGGCTCATTCGATTAAAAAATCAAAGGGATAGTGCCTTTTTTAATAGTCGAAAGTTAATAGTAATATTTTTTGTTGTTGTTGTTGTTTAGACCAGGGCACTTCGTATCGAAGGAGTTGTCGTGGGAACTTCGAAGGGGGCTCATTCGATTGAAAATAGAAAGGGCTGATTTTCTTTTTGATAGTCGAAAGTGATTGGAGGGCAACTAATCCCCCTTACACACCCACCCACCCCATTGCCCAATAAGTTTAAAAAAAAAATGTTGCCATAATATTAAATCAAAATGCACAGTCTTGATGCTAAATCTCAATAAGGCATCTCAGCAGTATCCCAAAAACGACTGAGGGTATTATGTTCAAACTTTCGAGGCTACTTCTTCTCTTAAAATTTAACCAAATCAAAATGGTGAAAGTGTATCCAAGCTATCAAAGAAAGTAAACCGATTTTTTGTGAATGGTATCATGTTTTCCATTTCAGGTCAACTAGACGAGGTATGAAACTAAGTTAAACAGTACTATTTGTGTCCAGATTTTTAAAAGGGTGTTTGTTGTTAAAAATTGCTGAAAATGTTTCTCCAGCACACAAATAGCAGGCAAAACTAGGAAGTATTAAAAAACTAAAAGATTTAAACTGTTAAAATTTTTCGATTTAAATTTAAACTTTTTCCCTGAAAAGACTATGTCAATATAAAACTAACAGAAATTAATTAAAAAAAACTTTTTCCACAAAATAGGTTTTTCAAAGAAAAGTAAAGAACTCCATTAAACAAAAAATGAGCAAAAATAAAATAAAATAATCTACCAAGCTCAAAACTACCACAAATCAGCATCGATAAGTAAATGAAACCCAGAACGAACAGAAATTACAATAAATAACCGAGTCAAACTCAAAACGAACAGAAATTAACATAAGTTGGGCACAAAACCCCTATGCCTTCCCAAGGCCAGAATAAAATTTGCACTTTACTTAAAAAATACAAGTGAATGTGCATTGTCAGTTTAATATACATATACTGATATTTAGTAATCAGAATGTTAAAATTATTTGATTTATTAAAGTTATAAAGTAAAAACATTTCATTGGCTTCTTAATTTAATTAGCTAGTTTAATTAGCAATTTAAAAAACTAAGACGACGATATGACAAGGTCTATCTTCCAATAGGAATGAGAATAGGCATACTGTTGATAGAGAAATGTTTTTGCATGGTATTTTACGGTTTAAGAAATACTTGATTGTCACTGCTCATTCACCTATTTTTTCCACACATATTTAGTAGCAGTTATTTATCCACCCTGAAGAATACATCGTAGTTCATTTAGAAATTTTCACTGTAGTGCCCAGACACTAGCACATATTTTTGGAGTGAAGGGGAGGGGAAATTAAAGAAAGGAAAAATATAAGCAAATTGACTCAAAGCGTGTTAAATTATTAGATCTTAATTGCTTCGTGTTGTATTTTTTAGCTCATTTTTGCTGATTTTTAAACTATCTTTCTTCCTATTTTTTGTTGGTTGGCAGCCGCTGCTACCAAAAATTGCGCAAGCGCATATAGAGGCTTTTTTATTAAAAATTGAATTCGTAATTTGTTATAATTTTTAGAATATTCAGGGTTCTTTAAATTTTCCCTTTAACAAATCAAACAATGAATTCTCATTTTGACTGACATTAGTACTACAAAAATGATGTAACTTTGACAAAATATCTTCCTATGTTATTCATGTATTCCTATGTCATTCATGTTATTTGTATTTTTTGCTTCTTCAGGTTATGTTCATTCGTGTTGATTTTTTTTGTAGTAATACTTTATATAATTATTTTGTAGTAACGTAAAATTATATATATATATAATAAATGCTTTTGAAAAGTCTAATTGAAATAGATACAGACAGCATCTGTTTTGATAGCTCCTTTCACTGTCCCTTGTATCACCATCACATTTTTCCTAATGTGTTTGAGCCTGACAGTTTTTCAGTCCTTAGGGAAGTGTTAAGATTTGTGATTTTTTGAATTTTTGGAGTGTCTTCACCCCTCCTGCTTTCACTCCACCACCCCCACCACACCTAAAATCCCGAAAGATCCATTGACTTGCCCCAATTTTATCGCTGTGTGCACTCAAGTTACTTATTTAGGAGATTTCTGAATATCAGTCTCAATATGCACACTTGTGCTAAAAAAATTTACTCGTGAATTTTAGTGCAGAGACTACGCCTACCACCTACAAACCAGCTGATAGCTGTAGCTAAATGCATATAATATTAACTGTAAGCGTTTTTTTCATTTCTGGAGTTTTGATGTTTGATTGTTTAAACACAGAAGTTAAAAAAGAGCGTTTAAGAAGCAGTCGTGTTGTGTTTAAGGAATAAATATTGTGCGCTTCTAAAAAATGATTTGCTAACGAAGAACTTATCTCTCTTACAGCTTTCTGGAGTAAGAGGAACAGTTGATTTTGGATACGTGAATCAGTTTGAGTTTGAAGTCGACGACGTTCGAGTGGAGAATATGCTTCGAACCGCGGAACACCCTATGTCTATTTTTGCAA
This sequence comes from Artemia sp. Qi Xiang Cuo, assembly GCF_049724085.1. Lineage (NCBI taxonomy): Eukaryota > Metazoa > Arthropoda > Branchiopoda > Anostraca > Artemiidae > Artemia > Artemia sp. Qi Xiang Cuo. Next base: position 35,838,852 of record NC_142809.1, read on the forward strand.
ATAATAAAGAAGCTTGGGACAATCAAAAGGCCATTATAATCTCAATTATACATCAGCCATGTTTCAACGTAAATGCGAACATTTTTAAGGTGATTGCGATTTTTTCAGTATAATATCCAAAAATGCATGAGAACTAGAGCATAGAGGCGACCTTGTAACTGCGTTGACTTTGAATTACCGTTTCAATATACATCTAGAACTAGAGAATAGAGGCGACCCTGTAACTGCGTTTACTTCGAATTACCGTTTCAATTGATTTATAATTGTATATTTCAGGAATAGTATTAACACTTAAGTAGAGATGCCATAATATCTCCCAGGACTCACCCCTGCTGCCACCTACAATTTAGTTTAATGCTGTCAGAACACCATATATGGGCATAGAGTCATTAGGGAGAATCGGTCAATGACCTCTTTCTCCAGGTGTGTTTTTGGCACGCCCTCAGCGAATGTTGTTGTTATTGTTTTGAACAGAGTAATTAGAGAGAACACGTGGTTAATGGGGTCAATGTTGTTGTTGTAAGTGCACGCTCGAGGCAGATGTTATGATCCGGAAATAGTATTTGTTGTTGTTATTTGAGCCAAATGTTGTTGTCGTTCGAAGCAAGTTAATGACACTTCCTTCCTGTTCGAGGTAGATGTTATGATCCGGAAATAGAATTTGTTGTTGTTATTTGAGCCAAATGTTGTTGTCGTTCGAAGCAAAGTTAATGACATTTCCTTCCTGTTCGAGGCAGATGTTATGATCTGAAAATAGAATTTGTTGTTGTTATTTGAGCCAGATGTTGTTGTCGTTCGAAGCAAAGTTAATGACATTTCTTTCCTGTTTGAGGCAGATGTTATGACCCTGAAATAGAATTTGTTGTTGTTATTTGAGCCAGATGTTGTTGTTATTGTTATTCGAGGCAGATGTTATGATCCGAAAATAGTATTTGTTTCCGTGCCAAATGTTACGAGTTCCCGGGAAACAGTTAGATCCCTCTTCTCAGCCAATCAGCGACTCGGTTACATCCCCCTTCTCAGCCAATCAGAGGGCTCCTCCTTCGAAAGAGGCGACGTCACAGAGTTACTCCTCACCCCTTTCCTACACTTTGAATTTATGGCGCGAGGACAATCAGTTTCGTTAGTTTTTAGTTAGCAGAGTAATAACATGAGTGACCAAGTTGAGTTAGAAATATCCTTTTATTGCAACTGTTCTATTTGTAAAGGACATTTTCATGATTTTGAGTATTCACATGAACCTACTGAATGTTTAGATAGCTTAGAGGCAGAGACAGATGAGCAGAATCTGGAGGAAACGAGAAGAAAAATTATATGTGACATGGAGAGAAATTTATACCGATTGCAAGTAAGCTCAGATAAAAGAAGGATGGATATGATAGAAAAGGAGGATCAAAAGAAGAGACTGGTAAAAGAGGGATTTCTCTATAGTGCAAAAGACAACAGTGAAAACTCAAAGAAAAATGTGTATAGTGCAAGTTATAACTCGGTTTATTATGATGATTATGCTCCAAGAGAAGAGAAAAAGTGGCCCTTTAAGAGACAACATAAGAGGTCATTCTACGAAAAGGATTTTAAACAACGGAAACCATGGTGGAAGTGTTCTCATATACCATTTTACGATAAATCCCATTTTTGATATGCTTGATAAGTTTTATACCATATTCATACAATAAATTTGTTTCTGATATCTTAATTTTCTCATACTCGATATGCATAGAGTAAGAATACCAGCAGAGACTACGATACATGAATAGTTCAGATTGATTAGATCACCCCTTAGAGTGTTCTCAGTCCACAACCAAGTTTTCTATCAAAGATAACAAAAAATCATTTTTCTAATCTTTATGCATTTGACAAATCAATATTTATAATAGTTTTTATATACACAATCTCGGGTTCAATTATCAGATTATCTATGTATTCATCCTCCACTACCACTATGTCTAGCAGAGGGGGTGGTATACATTCAATTTCAAGCTCAGGTTCATCACCTATTGATATATCTAGAAGAAGAGGCATCTCCTCAAATAAATCCACGCGTACTCCTATAGTAGGCAAACTAGGGGCCAACCGCTCGTCATCCTCTATGCAAAGACGACCTGAAGGCCCCCGCCGTACCAAGTCCTCAGATGTATATGAAAGACCGTCTTCAGTATAGTGCACTTCTAGCACGACATCATCACTAGCATCAATTGCTGTACTAGCACGGAGAAGAAGCTCCTCCTCCTCAACTGCGAGCTCCCATTCACTCCATACATCCTAAAAGATTGAGAACGCTATGATCAAAAACTCGAGTTTCCTGCGGAGAACCTATATTAGTTCAGATTTTACGGGAATAGTTCATTTTAGAACCAATATATCTACCAAAAGTTCAACACCTGAGTTAAACTAAGAGGTTTCAACTTCAGGAAAAAATTACATTTTGACAAGATTTGACAATTTACTAAATTTAAAGTATTGTTTAGTTTTAAAAATGTTTTCTGTCACTCATCATCATCTTTTATTCATTCACAAACAATACTAAAGAAAACCGCTTCCCACGGTTTATTGATTTTAAATTATTAAGAAGGATATTATTTCGTTGAAATATACATTTTACATTTTTAATTTTCATGCTTTTGATAATTATCTTGTCCTTTTGGTGTAAATTGCAGCTGAAGGCTTATCACAAAATCACAGTTTCAAGTTTTTTAATATACTAAAATTGAAGGAAGCTAGAAAATGTGAAAACTTCTTTTCATCCGAATATTCTTCAGAGCCCAACCTAACTACGATCTGAAAACAATAATATAACTTATAGTTGAACAAATTTTTTAAAATAGCTCTTTTCTGACATCATATGGAACTTGCAAATTACTATAAGTAGTAACTAATTACTTCATTTTTAAAAAACTTATAATTAATTGAACCAACAATCCAAATTTTTTTGATATGGCAAACGAAAAAGAATATACATCTACCCGAGTCAAATAAAGGTCCAACCAATATTTTTGGTTATTCACACCCACCCCCCCCCCCAAACAAGCAGTGCAGTTAAAACCTTCTTAGAATCTATACTTAGACCGTGAAACTAGAAGAAACTAAATTTTCTGTAAAGTTATGTCTAACGATAGACTTATTAGAGAGACAGAAACTCTTTTTCCACAACCCACAAGAGGATATTTTTTAAGTAAAAAGTAAAGAGCTGCTACACTAAATCAAATATGGACATAAATAATGTAGAATAATTTGTCAAACGCGAACATATACACCATTATATATTTATCAGAGTTACGAAAACTTTTTCAACGATAATTTATTTTTAAATTAAAAGTAAATAGCAGATACACGAAATCAAAGAAGAACAGAAATAATGGTTCAAAAGTAAACTTATGCATAATGATATATTTAATAGAGCAGTAAGTCTAGCTTTGAAAAGCGTGCTAGAACATCTAGAAAGAAGGTATCATATCTAAATTAGTATTTTTTTTATTAATATAGTAAATAAAATTATACCTAATAAAAAAAAAACAAAAAAAAACAAAAAAGCAAAAGAAAAACTCGATAGGCAAGCGTCCAGCGGGCTTGAACCCTTACACAAATTTGAAGAATTTCCACATTCTGTTATACAACATATTTTGATGCTTCCGCACAATTAATCTCATCAATTTTGTAAAGTTTGACTCCTGGTAAAATATGATGTGTGCCCATTGCGGGCAAATATATCCCTTAACAAAAAAATACGCATGTGTCTACACAAAGAGAGGCAGTTTTACTTTTATGGATATGATTCAATACTCACTACAAATCAAGTGGGCTCTTAGTCTCCTTTCAAATGAATAGGAGTTCAACTTCTGAGCGATAAAAAATTATTTGACATAATTGGTAAGTGCTCGTATTGCCTAGGCAATTACTTGAGGCTATAGAGCGGATAGCTAAACCCAGTATTCCTCAAGAGCCCCCCCCCGGCTCCCAAAGAGCCCCCAGACCCCAAAGACTCCCCGGGCTCCAAAGGCCCTTCCCCTGTACCCAAAGGGCTACCGGGACTTCCAAAGGACCAATCGGTGCTCAAGGGCCCCCCCCAGACCCCAAAAAGCCAAACCCGAGCCCCCGCAGGCCCTCCCCCATCCACCAAGGTCCACCAGACCCACACAGGGCCGCCCCCGGTCTCCAAAGGTCCCCCAACCCCCAAAGGCCCTCCCCTGATCCTCAAAGGCCGCCAGGCTTCCAAAGGATCCCCAAGCCCACAAAGACCCTTCCCCGATCTCCAAAGGCCTCCCCGGGCTCCCAAAGGCTCTCGTACCCTCAAAGACCCCCACCCTTGCCCCCCAAAGGACCCCCGAGCCCTTCCATTTCTCCCACCAAAGAGGATGCGCTAAGGGTTATTCTTTTTTTCATATCGCTTGACGAATAGACTATCTGGCATTACAAAGAAGGGAATAGAAAGAGCTCTGTCTTATAAGGTGCAATCGTTTATTATAACTGATAAATATTACTCATAAGGATCCTCTCATATTGGAGATAACGCGAACAAGACGAATAGTCTTACAACCCAAGCCTTGTAAGACCGTGGCTACCAGCCAATACAGTTTGCATTTTCGACACTATTTTGTGTCTCATTTTAGTAAATAAGTGACAATGAGGACTAATTTTTTTAAGTATATTGTCTCTTAATTTAACTGTTAATTTAATTCCTGTTATTTGACATAATAAATTCGTAACGTATCGAACCATATCGAATATCACTAATAACGCTTAAGCAGAAATTCTTGTATTTTCCTTATTCATCTTCGCACTGAAGCGATACTCGATTACAGGTTCTTAGCAGCTATCGAACAGGATGAAGGTAAAGACGAGGTATTTTCTAATCTTCTTAAATCTACTAGGAGGAAGGTTAATAAGGATATATACACAGAGACATTAATGGGGGGGGGGAGTGTGAAAATACTTAGTGACTGCATTCTGCTTGAAAAATAACTTTTTGGTATTTTCATCGAAAAATTCAAATTGTCCATTGCCCCCATAAGTTTTAGGAAATATATCTGACCCTCCCCTCTAGCTTTTTCATGAATTGATACCATTTCTCATACGTAAATCAAAACAAGACGAAATCCAATCAGGAAGCTTCAAGCTATGGAATCCATAAGACAATTATTAAACCAAACAAGACAGGGCTTTTAAGATTTTAAACAGTAAGTCTTTAAAAAGCCGAATGTTCATTGAGAACAACACTATTAATAAAAAAAGATGCAGAAAATGTAGTGTAAGATAAGCACTGATAATTTCAAACACCCAGTGTAGGAAAGGAGTTTAAAGAAATATAGGAACATCATGGGAGTTAGTAAATAGTGAAACCTTTATCATATTAGGACGAAGGACGAGCGTGTGCAGTTGTGTTGCCCTTTGCAGCTTGGTGTTGCCCTTTGGAGCTCTAAGTAGTTGTATTTATAAAGGTCTACAAAAGAAGTAGGCCTATGTCCAATCTCCACTTTGAAAATATACAACTGTTTTGACACTCCTGGTCATTGGTGAACAGTTCTGCATAATCACCTTATATACTGAAACCAGTCGAAGTTTTGTAGCATAGATACATAGCCCCCCCCCCCTAAACTCAAAAATTTCTGGGGGGGGAGGGGGGACATATTTTCTTTGCATTTTAATATTTTACTTCGGAAAACACACCCAAAATACTAATTAAGAGCGATATTTTTGAGTTTTTCACCGAAAATTCCTTTTTCTTGCCATGCCTTTATAATCAATGGAATATAGTTCTTTGTATTTTACGTATTTTTGGATGGAAAACACACCGAAAAGCCATATTAAGAGCTATATTTCATCATATTTTGCATATTTCCGTTGGAAAAAAAACTGAAAAGCCATATTAAGGACTAATTTGTGAGTTTTTCACCGACAATTCCTTTTTAGACATGCCTCTATAATCAATGGAATATAGTTCTTTGTATTTTACATATTTTTGGATGGAAAACACACTGAAAAGACATATTATTGTACTCAAATCCAACTATGGCGGGATTGCATTTCAAGAACCTTCCATTATTTTCTATCTTGTCCTATATTTCAATCTATACTGACTTTTAAACCCTTTCAAAGCCCTAAATATAGTAACCTAACGGTTATTTATTTACGAAATCGTGCAAACTGTTGATTTTAGGACAATAATTAGCTTTCTATATATCAATTAAAACTCACTAGAATTGTCGCTTTTCACTCGTGAAGAACGGTTTCAAAACAATACTTCTTACATTATATAGACTAATTGTGTCAAACGAGACATCTTTCAATGCAGATTAATTAATTGTTGCGTTCAAATTTTTGATTTGAACATAGGAAAGCATCGATGGGAGTGAGAATTTCTGTAAAACTATCAAAGATTGATCAACTCTGTGATTTCACACTTCATGTGTAATCAGAAAGAAAAAAGAAGAAAAATTGATAAAAGATATTTTGAAATATGCCCCAACTCAGAGCTATTACAACTTAAATGTGGCAAGGGGATGAGGGACACAGGTTTAAGAATATCATGGATATATCATTTTATATTATCTAGGTACTCACAGAAGGAGTCCACGCAGAAACTTTGAAAAGGACTCATTTGATTGGGAATTAAAGCGACTAGCATCCAATTCACAGGAGGGGCGTGAAAACTATGGTTTTAACTTTAATATGCAAGACTATAAATAAAAGTTCTTAGGTGTGGGACTGCCCCCCCCCCATCCAAAACTCAAAATTTATAGGAACATATTTTCATCATATTTAAATATTTACCCACGTAGGCATCACTTAGGTTAGATTAGATTAGGTTAGAGACAGAGAAAAAGTTAGGTGTATGGCTAGGCTAGGTTAGATTATGTTATGATAATTGAGGTTAGACTAGGTTAGACTGCGTACGAGTGGCTAGCACCCAATTCACAGGTGGGGTGGTGAAAACTATGATTTTTAACTTTAATATGCAAGACTAGAAAGAAAAGTTCATAGGTATGGGGCTGCCCCCCCCACCATCCAAAACTCAAAATTTATAGGAACATATTTTCAACATATTTAAATATTTACCTACGTAGGCATCACTTAGGTTAGATTAGATTAGGTTAGAGACAGAGAAAAAGTTAGGTGTATGGCTAGGCTAGGTTAGATTATGTTAGGCTAATTTAGGTTAGACTAGGTTAGCCTACGTACGAGCGGCTAGCACCCAATTCACAGGAGGGCTCGTGAAAACTATGATTTTCAACTTTAATATGCAAGACTAGAAAGAAAAGTTCTTAGGTATGGGGCTGCCCCCCCCCCATCCAACACGCAAAATTTATAGGAACAAATTTTCAACATATTTAAATATTTACCTACGTAGGCATCACTTAGGTTAGATTAGATTAGGTTAGAGACAGAGAAAAAGTTAGGTTAGGTTAATTTAGGTTAGACTAGGTTAGCCTACATACGCGCGCGTATGTAGGCTAACCTGGAGCATAATCATCATAATAAACCGAGTTATAACTTGCACTATACACATTTTTCTTTGAGTTTTCACTGTTGTCTTTTGCACTATAGAGAAAGCCCTCTTTTACCACTCTCTTCTCTTGATCCTCCTTTTCTATCATATCCATCCTTCTTTTATCTGAGCTTACTTGCAATCTATATAAATTTCTCTCCATGTCACATATAATTTTTCTTCTCGTTTCCTCCAGATTCTTCTCATCTGTCTCTCCCTCTAAGCTATCTAAACATTCAGTAGTTTCACGTGAATACTCAAAATCATGAAAATGTCCTTTACAAATAGAACAGTTGCAAAAAAATTATATTTCTAACTCAACTTGGTCACTCATGTTATTACTCTGATAAATAAAAACAAACGAAACTGATTGTCTTCGCGCCATAAATTCAAAGTGTAGGAAAGGGAGAGGAGTAACTCTGTGACGTTACCTCTTTCAAAGGAGGAGCCATCTGATTGGCTGAGAAGGAGGATGTAACCGAGTCGCTGATTGTCTGAGAAGAGGGATGTAACTGTTTCCGGAACCTAATAACAACTTGCTCGGAAAAAAATTCTATGTCCGTATCATAACATCTGCCTCGAATAACAATAACAACAACAAATTTCTCAAATAACAACAACAATTCTATTGGGTCATAGCATCCGCCTCAAACAGTAAGGAAGTGTCATTAACTTTGCTTCGAACGACAACAACATCTGGCTCGAATAACTATAACAAATTCTATTTTCGGATCATAACATCTGCCTCTAACAGGTAGGAAGTTTAATTAACTTTTCTTCTAACGACAACATCATTTGGCTCGAATAACAATAACAAATACTATTTCTGGACCATAACATCTGCCTCTAACAGGAAGGAAATGTCATTAACTTTGCTTCGAACGACAACATCATCTGGCTCGAATAACAATAACAAATACTATTTCAGGACCATAACATCTGCCACGAGCGTGCACTTACAAAAACAACATTGACCCCATTAACCACGTGTTCTCTCTAATTACTCTGTTCAAAACAATAACAACAACATTCGCTGAGGGCGTGCCAAAAACACACCTGGAGAAAGAGGTCATTGACCGATTCTCCCTAATGACTCTATGCCCATATATGGTGTTCTGACAGCATTAAACTAAATTGTAGGTGGCAGCAGGGGTGAGTCCTGGGAGATATTATGGCATCTCTACTCACTTGAAGAAATATTCAAGAACATATAAAGAACAATAAGAATAAATAAAAAAACAACTCATTTGCATTCAGCAATATTTCCGGCACAATATTTGTCATTTGTTTTATTAGGAAATTTTTCTATAACACTTCATAACCTGTATAACTCAGGACTAAAGGTATTGATGTTTGAGACGCTTCTCAATTCTAAATTTATGGTTAACACACCATCCTTCTCCTAAAATCGCACTATTCATCTCTTAAATTTTTATCGGCCTCAGATATTAGCGTAATAAATATCACTACTCTCATATATTACGTAAGTAATAATAATAATAGTTTTATTTTTGCCCGCTCATACAAAAACAGAGGGAAAAAATGAAGTAATAAAAAAGAATAAAAATGAAACCAAGAACACTTCAGTAACAAAGAATAAAATTAAGCAACATTTTTTTTTTTTTTTTTCGCACCCGCAAACGAGATGTTGACGGAAAAACTCAAATAATTTTCTAGACGTGTTTTTTCCGCATGTTTTTTTTAACAGATAAAACAATGAAGATTTACATATCTTAAGATGAATGTTTACCTCTTGTTTGGTGGGTATTGAAGTAAAAACTTTAGGTATTTACAGCAAACAGACCAATATTTTAGTCTGTCATTTTTGTGTGAATAAGTCCGATAAGGGCGATAAATATAGGAGATGAGGGAGAGCGACTGCTGTGCCAAGCTGTGCGAGAAGCTCCCCGTTCAGACTAAAATTTAGTCTAAAATAAAGTTTAGTCTAAATTAAACCTTAACCAGTTTCTTACGGAAGCAACCAGTTGCCTCTAAAACTACTACGTTCCTTCATATCAACTTTCTTAAAAAAGGGCTTTCTTTATAATTCAAGCCCCAATTTGCTTCAAAGACTTGTCCGTTTGTTCTTGCGACTGTATAAAAAGTTCATTTGAGTCGCTACTGTCTCCGTCAGTCTCTATACATGTATTTACACTACAGTTATTAATTCATTAAAATTTTTAGTTGCGCAATGTGCAGCTAAGATTAAGCTATTAATATCTTCCCAACCTAACCAACACTTGGAATATACCTTATTCATTGTGACCCCTCTTGCATGTTTAAATACCCCATTCTTTGCTTGAATAAATAAGTTCTATATGAACTAATTTCGTGTTTCATAGAGAGGATTATCTAAAAATGTTAATAAGTTCAGGCGAAAAATTGTTAAAATGCCTGTATATGAATAAAATTTTAACGCTGTGACGCTCTACGTTGTGGTTACACAATTATTCAAATACTTGAAAGCATAAGAGTCTCAGTAGAAGCAAACAGTCCCAGTAGTGAGGCCAGGAACCAAGAGTTACTTTTCAAGTGAATTCAAAGTGCTTTCGACAAGAAGTCCTTTGAAGTGACGCGTAATGAAATTATAAACTGATTATGATACAAAGACATAACAAGGAAAGGCTGAATAGCCCAAAGTAAACGAAGCGTCAAAACTATCCACAGCTGAAAATCTTCTAAAATAATGTTTCTTTATTAGGATATGGTTTTGTAGAGGGTAGCAACTTCTGAAGTTTACCCACCAATACTTTATGCAGTTACGGCTCTGGTTACGTTCGCTTGGGAATAGTCCATACTGATCCATGTGGTCCCAAAACTGGAAAAGGTTAAATTGCTGAGTTAATTTAGTCTGAAACATATATCGAATTGCAACGTGTATGGTAAATGACCTTTACAAGGGCTAGGGGAGTTTATTTCTCGTTCCATAGATGATTGCGAGATTCCCATCGCCTTTTTCAGGTCGAACATTTTTACACCTATATATGCTATGGTATGATTATTAATGTACTCTTTGTACATTGTTTTTTTCCTGTTTATTCTTTTTTTTTATCCGAGATAAGTTTAATGTAATATTTGTGTATCTTCAAAATAGATTGCTGCTATTGCATACTAATTTTAAATTTATTTAGTTCTGAATTTTTTTTTTGAACACATTTGGGATGTTTTATTTTCAAATCTTAATACTTATTTTAGACGACTAGTTTAGAAGACGACTTCCAGACTAGGATACGAGAACAAGTAGAAAATATCGAGTGGAAATGCATTAGAAAGAAGGAAGAGTGCAACCAGAAAGAATGAAGTGAGTCATAAGCAAAGATAAAAAGTGGCAACTCCACGAAAGAGGTTAGAGAGTGAAGCTCTGAATACTGTGGGATGCTGGAGGAGCTTGTGTGCCTCTGATTGGTTCAGGCAACGATGTTTTTTAGTAGTAGTAGTACAATTGTCATCTCACTTTGCTCTGTACGTATGCTAAGGGCTAGTTTTCATATCCCTATATTCTATCTTCCCCTTTTTTCCCAGAATGTCTCAATGAATATGGAGAACAAGTGTTTAGTTTTAGAAGAAAATTTGCTGTTTAAGCTCCTCCTCTTTTTTGGAATGGACCAATCAGATCTTGAACTGGAAAGGTGTAATGACAGTGACATTGATCAAACCAGAGCAAAACTTTCAGCATCAGGTTTTCAACTGAAACGGCATTATGTGAATTTTTTGGACTTTGAGCTGAAGGAAGTAAGTCATCTTCTCAAATTATTACCTAAATTTTAGTTAAAACTAGATGAACAAAATCTAATTAAGTTTATGGTACTCGCATACATGCAGAGAGAGTGAGTTTCTGCTCATTCAAAAGGGGGCTCGAAAAATTTCCCGATTTTTTATAGAGCGGAGGTATGGTAAAAGTTCTAAATATTATGATAAGACATGCACTTTTTTTAACTGGAACATCCCCCTCTGCAAAAGAAATGTTCTTGCTCTTTTAAAAGGGATATGATTTGAATATACAGACATAAATTTTATAAGGTAAAAACCTTACAGATGCAGTAGGTGTTTCCACAAATCCTAATTTATTATTGAAAGTGGTAATAACCCTCAAGAAGCAGCAAAAAATGATGAAACTATTTGAAGTAATTGTGGTTGAAATAGTCTATAGTTGGTAAAGAGGGATGCCTCTTACATTTTGTTGTACTCTTTTTGGCCTTATCATATGGGCTGAATTGTGCTTCTTTCAAGAAACAAAACTAATCAAAGGGCATCCAATCTCTATTTGTGCAGGAAGCTCCGAGAGTGGCTTCGGGAAGCTCTATAGCTCCACATGGTGTTGAATCAAATTTTCTAGATTAGTATTCCGATCAAACGGTCGACAATTATGTGTCAAATTATTGAAATAGCTCACTCTCTAACAACAAATTCAATTATACATTTTACCCATTGAAATTGGAATCATTTGAGGTTTATAGACTTAGAATATTCAAGGCCTGAAACTTCTTCCCCTAATTAATTTCTTCAATTATTGCTATTGAAATTTTTGAATTTTCTTAGCTCTAAATTGTGTATGCGTTTGAATAAGTTGTATTAAAAAAAGAGATTTTACGAAACTGAAAAAAAGTATATAATATAAATGAAACATGCTGTAGCCTCCTACGAAGGTTTATATTTATTTGTAGAAAATATGGCTAATAAAACAGTCATTCCAAAATTTTATATTGACTAATAAAAATAAATTATGTTTTTTAATCTTAAAAATCGATTATTTTTTTTTTCCAAAGGTAATCCCTTAAAACAAAGCTGAACTTTAATAAAGCCGCCTTGCGACCAAGAGTCTTTCAACCTAAAGATAAAAAATCATATGTGTTATATCCGAATTGCAGAAAAAACAAATTATAATTCATTTCAACCCGGAACTGAAATCCCGAAGATGGTTATTTTATTGTAGGGTTACTTCCCTCAAAAGTAATTTGAAAGCAAACTGGTTATTTCAAAGTCCAGAAACTGCAAAACTGCAAAGATTCATAGCGTAGAAATTGTAATTCTAGAAATTGTAGTTTCTTTCTCGTCAGTTGGCTCCTAGTCAGTTAGCTCGAAAGACTAAAATGAGTCCTTATTCTTTTTTTATTATTTATATTGCCTAGTCAGTTTATCATAGGGTTACTTTCCTCGAATGTAATTTAAAAGAAACTGGTTATTTCATGGTCCAGAAACTGCAAAACTGCAAAAATTCTTAGCCTAGAAATTGTAATTCCACAAATTGTAAATGTCTTGATAGTCTAGAAATTGTAATTTCTTTCTCGTCAGTTGGGTCCTAGTCAGTTAGGTCCAAAGACTGAAATCAGTCCTTATTTTTTTTTAGCATTTGTATTACCTAGTCAATTTATCGTAGGGTTACTTCACTCGAAAGTATTTTGAAAGCAAACTGGTTATTTCAAGATCGAGAAACCGCAAAACTGCAAAAATTCTTAGCCTAGAAACTGTAATTCTACAAATAGTAATCGTCTTGATAGCCTAGAAATTGTATTTTTTTTCTGGTCAGTTGGTTCCTGGTTAGTTAGGTCCAAAGACTGAAATCGGTCCTTATTCTTTTTTTGATCAGGTTTGTATTTGTCCAATTGTATATGTTTTTCAGGTTTGCTTAAGCTATTTAAAGGCAATTCGACTCACTCCAGAGCTATCTAAGCTCAAAAACCAGCATGAGCTCATTCATTCCAGATTACGTACCTCGATTTGAAAATGCTGAGCTTCAACTTGAGCCATTCAAGAGACAGCATATTTTGAAACGGCAAACTTTCTTATTGATTCTGTCAAGGAACATTATAGAAAGGTTAGTTCTTAAGCGATTTTTTTTAATAGTCTAGTTTTTGAAAGGTAGTGGGACGTGTATCTATATTTTATTTCCTTCCTACGTAGGTGGATAGAAACCTTCCTTTTTTTGGCTAAAAGGAGAATTTAATGAAGATCTAATTTTGGATCTATTTAAAAAAAACATTTTAAAGAAATATTAAAAGCTAAACTAAACCAAATATCAGAAATAATGTTACGCAATTAATCAAATTTATGAGAACTTACTTGCTGGAAATGTACTTATGAAGTCAAACTTACCGAAAATAATATTACTTTTATACCAGTTCTCTTTTTTTCTGTTGATAAATCCTAAGTTACTGGGACTTCTAGGAATAAGTATCGTTATGTAATAAACAAACAGTTGACTCTCATTTTTTCTTTTATATCTTAGTTATTATGATGATTTTTTTTGGTTGCTATTTTTTGGGGATTTGGAGGGGATTTGTGTTGTGTTTAAGTTTTTGCGAATAGCTATGTTAAATTAATAAAATAAATAAAAGTGAAATTTTTGATTGTCTATTTAATGCTTGAGACATCTTCTCAGAACGAGAATTCATTCCGGTTCAGATGAGACTTTGTATTAAAAGGAATGAAGCCGTCTATGTCAACAGAATTTTTTTTGGCAAGGCATTAATTCGAATTGATTAGAATCAAAATTGAAAGTCTTTGTCTTTGAATTTTTAATTTAGTAGCTGCAAGAAGTGTATTTATGTGTACAATTTTGACTCAAAGGAAATTGGCTCACAAGTTGTAAAAATATTCGGCTACTGTGACTTTCTTGATGCACCTCTTGGCTTTGTTCAAGATCTAAATGAAGTGGTTTGGACTCTTGTTGATGGAGATGTGGGAGGATTGTTCCGAAACGTGGCACTTGGAGTATCAAAGTCGACGGTGAAACTATACGGTAATGCCAATTTTTGTATATCTAGTAAATATTATCAGCTTGTTAGCTGCTTACTCAGTAGATTCATAACCTAGTTAAACTTCACGAAGTTCATTGTACTTCACGAAGTGCATCCGGTTTTAATGTTTTTATGATCTGGAAGACGGTAAGTGTTGAGCTATTAAGTTTATGGGTGTGTGGTGCTGAGATTCCTGTATTACCCAAGGTGTTTACAAACTGTCATCGGCTGTAAATTTGTCTTGACTGTACTGAGCGTGGTCATTGAAGCACAAAGGACATCAAAATAAAAACAAGTAAGAAACATTAACTAAAAAATTAAAACATGGGTACCCTGGATACTCTAAGGTCTATTCATATCTGAAAATTGCTCATTTTCTAAGTTTTTGTTTTTGTTACAAAACCATGAAGTTTTTAAGAAACCGTCACATCTTTTTCAGGGGTGCCATGTTGAACCGTAAAAAGAAACTTGAAACATTAATTAGTTAAATATCGTAGCGCCCTTTTTCCATATAATAAAAAATTAGTTTTTCTAACTGAAAGTAAGGAGTGACGTTAAAACTTAAAACGAACAGAAATTATTCCATATATGAAAGGCCCTGTCCCGTCTTCAACGCCTCGGTCTTGACGCTAAAGTTTGACTCTTTTCACAACTCTATTTTTTAAAACAACTACCACTTTTAGCGTAAAGAGCGTGGCATTGAGGAGAGGACGGGCCTTTTCATATATGGAATAATTTCTGTTCGTTTTAAGTTTTAATGTCGCTCCTTACTTTCAGTTATAAAAACTTCTTTTTTTAATGTAGTTTTTGAACATTTTTCAAATAAAGCAGGTTCGAATTTGGCTCACCGTACATTTAAAATTAAAACAAAATTTTCATATTGATTATGTCATATTTATGCAATATATACAGGGTTGCCCCCTCCTCAATAGCTTGCTCTTTACGTTAAAATGCCGGTAAATCTGGATCACCATCTATGAAATATACCCCTCCCCTTCACGGAAAACTCCGTGAAAATTTTATCCCACGTAAAGTTCAATCCCCCCGTCGAATTCCTTCCAGACAGTTCCATCCTTGCTGAAAATTCCCCTCCCTTTAAAATTGCTTGGGGACGAATCACCCTGAAAAATTCTCCTTGGTATTCTTCCATTTGAATAAGACTTTTTGAATAAGACTTAATAAGAATTTGAATAAGGCTCTAATCGGTTTCTCGATCACTCCAGAAATGCCCCCTTCCGTGGAAATTACTTCCCAGAAAACAAAACATGCGGAAAAATGCCTCTGGATAACTCCCCGGGAACATCTCCACATAAAAGAATTTAGCAAAATAGAATGTAGGACAATTAAAAAGAATTTTGTATAGTAATTCTGTCAAAACTCCCAAGTGTAACATTTTCTCTGGAATATTCATTCCACAGAAATTTCCCTCCCCTTTAGTAAGATTCTCGCCCTAGAAATCCACCTCAAGCACAACCCCCTCCCAAAAGAAACATACGTCCCAATAACAAATACTATATGTGAAAAATCGGCAAAGTTCAAAACGTGCAGCCCTTCCCCCTGGGACTGTGGAGGGTCATTTTAAACATAAAAACATATTTGCTAGATTTTTCGACTTTGCTGAACAAAATGGCTATCTCAAAATTTTGATCGTTTGACTTAGGGAAAAAATGAGCGTGGGAGGGGGCCTAGTTGTCTTTTATTTTTTTGGTCTCTTAAAAAGGGCACTACAACTTTTAATTTTAGCTTGAATGAGCCCTCTCGTGATATTCTAGGACCACTGGGTCTATACGATCACCCCTGAAAAAAAAATAAATAAACATGAAGCCATTATCTTTATTCTGGAAAAAATTACAAAAATTCCGCTTTTCTGCAGATAGGAGCTTGAAACCTATACAGTAGGGTTCTCTTATACGCTGAATCTTATGGTGTTATTTTCATTAAGGTGTTTCATTAATTTCATTATGGTGTTATATTCTATGACTTTTAGGGGTGTTTCTCCCTTTTTTGAAAATAAGGCAAATATTCTCAGGCTCGTAAATTTGATGGGTAAGACTAAGCTTGATGAAACTTATATGCTTGAAATTAGCATGAAAATTCGATTCTTTTGATGTGTCTATTGGTATCAAAATTCCGTTTTTTAGAGTTTCGGTTACTATTTAGCCGGGTCGCTCCTTACTTTCTACATTATTAATTATTAGTTTGAAAGATTAAAAGATTAACCATCGGCTCATTCCTAAAGAGTAGTTTACAGTCATAGAAGGCTACGCAATATTTAACTGGTTGGTGCCTTAATTTTCTGAGTTATTATTTTGTCCGAGTTTTTTTTTTATTTGACGCCTGCTACTACTACTAAAAATTACATTACTTCATAATTTTTTTTTTTCATTAGAAGTTGGTTTAAATTTTTTTTTTTTTAGGCATTCATTGCTTTGTAATTTTACAATTAAAATATTAAAACGATTATAGTTAATAATTATTGCATATTCATTTTCGAGATTTTTATAATAAAATTCATAGTCTATCTAATGAACATTGAATTGCAAGGAACACTGGATCTGTCATGGGTGAATTTTTTGAGAGTAGGTTTTCTTACATATTCATTAGCCTCTTTGATTTCTGTTTTGTCCATAAAAGTTTGAAATGAAAAACCTGGGCTTAAGTTGTGTTTGCTCCTGGTAAGAATTCCTCTACTGGGCAAATATTTCTGATTTACAAATATTACGATACATTTGATTACCATGATAATTCACATACACTCAATTATTTTGAAGCATGTACATACAGCTTTTCTTATCAGACCCAACTGTTAATTAACTCTTCAACTATCTTGGATTCAACTATTGATTAGTGTATTTCATGATAAATATTGGAATGAAGTACCACATCAGTATGAGCCTCAGCTTTCATTTGAGTGAAGACACGTTTCTTTAAGGAATTTTTAAGTAGCAATTTTTTTTTAACAAAGGGCTATGAACAATAGCTCACAACAAGACACATGCTGATAAAGTAATTAATTGACACTCACATTTGTAACTAAAATTTTCGTTATAAATTTCGTCTATCTGACGATTGTTTAACTTAATTTTATATATTTGTTGGGGGGAGGGGGCAATTTTGGGAGTTATCTGCCAAGTGCTTTATATCTTTAATATTATGATACCTTATGATGATTTGAAGAACATCTGAGTAATGATTTAAAACTTTTCTAATCCGATCGCTGAAAAGCTGATGAATTGGTAAAATGTACGATCACCTCGAAATTTTAAAAAAGGAAATACGATATACGATATAGAGAAATTACTAAGTGAAATACACAAAGGCATAGCCTTATATGTGACTAGTTGCGTTTTGTTCTGGAAAGCTTATGTAACAATGTGATTGGAATCACAATTTACTGCTTACGTGAAGGTTAGCTATTTGAAAAAATTCAATAGGTTCGTTATAACCAGAAATAGCGTACATTTGATGGAAATCTCCTGGGCTAAATTACTATAAAGCAGATCCTTATGTCTCAAACAATGATATACTACAACAACAACAGTACTGTCATGACAAGCGACGGAAACTACGTTTAACTGTCCCCTTTGGTTGTCAAACTTAACCAAGCGACCCATTGATACAAACAGTAAGAGTAATTAACGCCATATTTACCCTAGAGGCACCACAACTTGAAATAAAACACATATGGATTAAATATCTGTAAAGAGAAAGTATGGAGATATCTACGACCGTAAGATATAGTACCAGAACTCGAATACCAAAGAAATTATAAATAATTATATGCCAGAAATCCCAAAAACAACCTGAAAAATAAAAAGTTGAAAAACAAACAAACTTAAATCTCTATCTTAAGTCTTTTCATAATTACAATCAATATTATTTTTCTTCGATACATGCTGGCCTGTTGATATTATTGAACTAAATCTATGCTTAGATTTTTGTTTAGGTGTACCTTAAATAACAGTTTACAGATTTTCGATATGTTTACCAATGTGAATTAGAAACCAAGGCTGTTCCATCTTTTGGATTTTCTAACACAATTTTCTTGCATAGTTTTCAAAATACAATATTAACTGACCAGTATTAAGGCAATTTGCAGACTTAAAACATTACAGCATTTTCAAACAAGAAGGCCAAAATAACTTTAGTAGAAAGTAATAAGAATTAGTAAAAATGTTGCTTTATCCAAACATCTTACGACGGTAAGGATATCAGAAAGGATACGTCACCATAAAATTGGGTAAATTGAAAGTGCCGAAAAGTATACCTTCACACGTCGATTTAAAATCAAAGTTTCCCACTTGTAATGAAATAAACAAATGTTGTCTAAAATGCCATTATTTATCACAAAGTTAAGATGTTTAAAATTTCAAAATTTGCAAATTAATATGTGCTAAAATCTCAACAATATTTTTAAACCACGAGTTTACTGTGACTGTTTAGTAATAATGTGTGACAAGATCATTTACCATTTTTGTCAATTATACGGTCATCGCAAACAGTGACACAATCTTTTTCTGTCATCAGAAAAGTGCTATGATTTCTGTGTTGTTTTTGTAGATAATATCGGAGACCACACTGCCTTTCCATGACGATAAACAAAAGTTCAAATAGGGATAAAATCCTTTTAATAGACAGTCATTTTCCCAAACAGTGATACAATTTCACAAGTCATTTCTTCAATAGAAACATCTTTGCATAAAAACGCAAGCCTAATAAAAGATGTTAGCTTAGTACAAACTTCTACCGTAAAAACGCTTTCTAATTTTGTATTGAAACCGGGATTTCCTAGTACGACCATCAAAAACATAAGCATTCTAAAAAACTAAAAGAGGATGGTTCAATTACCATTACAAAAGCAGATAAGATCACTTTAGTTGTGATGAATACTAAGAACTATGAATAAAAATTAAGGATTTTACTAAATGATGAAAAAACATACAAAAAGCTATCGTATAATCCGACAGACTCTTTTGCAAATAATAAAGAATTAAAGTGTTTGAAAGATGAAGGAAAAATTACACCTCAACTTTATCACAAATGCCTTCCACGCAGTTCCTTGTGCCCTAAGTTATTTGGACTTCCCAAAATCCATAAGCCTAACCTACCATTACGACCAATTGTGCCAAGTACAAGGTCACCAACAAATATTTTGAGCAAGTGATTTGTGTCTGTCTCTAAACCACTTTTGTCTACTCAAATTTCGTATATAAACTGTTGTTTTTTTTTTGTTTTAGTTTAGTTTTACTACTGATGACGGTCACTGCATATGTGACCGAAAAATCTAGTGTATTTGTGAAATTTTATCGCTATTTGTGAAAATCACTGCCTATTAAAAGGATTTTATCCTTATTTGAACTTTTATATATCGTCATGGAAAGGCATTGTGGTCTCCAAAATTATCTTTCGTCATATTTATGGGGATGATTTGACCAAAAATGTTCATAAATATATAAACACTCAGAAAAAAACATGCAAATGTTATGAACCAGCAGGATTTTCTTCTACAATGTAAGAAGATGAGAATTGTGCCACCTTCGCTAAAATTCAATTTACATTTGGGCACTTTCAAGGAAGAAAAGTTTGAACGGAGCTTACATGTCTAGACTTTAAATCACATTATTAAGGATAAAAGTCGAAAAAGAGCTTAGATAGTGAGAGATAAACTTTCACTGGAAAATCTTATATAAAAAAAGGTTGGTGTAAGTGACTTTTGTTTTTTTCAACAAACAGGAAAAAATCACTTCATTCATGACTTTCACCTTTCCAGAAAAAGATTGCTGAAAAATTTGTCGAAATTATCAACAAAGAATGCGGTAATACCTTCGTCAATTCTTGGACCAGGTGTGGTTAATTTTTTGTAAAGAACTTTAACGATACAAGAACAATCAGTGCTAGAAAAGGGTAGAAATTTTGTTTTAAAACTGATAAACTCCCCGTGGAGGATATTATCTCTTCAATAGAACATCTCTGGATAAAACGCTAGCCTAATAAAAAATGTTAGCTTGGTTAGAGCTTCTACCGTGAAAACACTTTCTAATTTTGTATTAAGACCGGAATTTCCTAGTACCACCATCAAATACATGAGAATTCTAAAAAACTTGAAAAGGGATGGTTCAATTACCATTACAAAAGCAGATAAGAGTAGCAGTTCAGTTGCGATGAATACTGAGGACTATGAATCAAAATTTAGGATTTTATTAAATGACGAAAAAACATACAAAAATCTATCGTATAATCCGACAGATTGTTTTACAAATAAGTTTAAGAACGAATTAAAGTGTTTGAAGGACGAAGGAAAAATTACGCCTCAACTTTATTACAAATGCCTGCCACGCAGTTCCTTGTGCCCTAAGTTATATGGACTTCCCAAAATCCATAAGCCTAAAACCTACCAATACGACCAATTGTGTCAAGTACAAGGTCACCAACAAATGTTTTGAGCAAGTGGTTAGTGTCAGTCTGTATACTACTTTTGTCTACACAAATTTCGTACATTTAGAATTCTTCGAATTTGGTTGAAAAACTGAAAAAAGTAGAAATTTCTTCGATTTCTTTGCTTTCAAGCTTCGAAATTGTATCAATGTACACAAATTTTGATGTAGAAGCAGCTGAAACTCATCTAGAAAGAAAGCTTTTAAGAAATTTGGCCTTGATTAGTGGCAAAACAGATTTGGAAGTATCTGTTATTAAGAATTTAGTAGGGTTGTGTAATAAGTTCTCTTATTTTTTTTTCAATTCAGATGAGAATTTTTGAAAAGTATATGGTTTAACGATTGGGTCCCCTTTAACTCCATTATTAGTTAATATTTATTTGGAAAATTGTGAAAAAATTGCGTTAGATTCATATTTTTAAAACTTATTTTTGTTGCGGTATATGGATAACATAATTTCAGTAGGGGATTGTGGGGAGGAAGAATTAAAAGGATTTTTGGAACATCTTAATTGTATGGGGGGGGGTGATTTAAAGTTTACTGTTGAATTAGAAGAGAATGGGAAACTCCCTTTTCTTGATGTTTTTCTTTAAAAAATGAAAATAGTCTGGATTTTAAATTTACAGAAAATCGACAAATAACAATAGATTTTTGTCATATAGCTCCGGTCACGCTCGCCAAGTAAAAATTGGTTTGATCATTTCACTAACTGATCGGATCTTTAGTATTTGCTCTCCAAAATTTTTTGAGGAGGAGTTGTCTTTTCTAAGAAAAGTACTAATAAGTAACATGTATCCAGAGTGGTTAATTAACCAGGCTTTTTCAAAAAGAAGGAAAAAGTTTTTAGAGATTTCTAAGGGAGTCTTGGAGACAACTCGGGAGGATATTTTTTATTCCTTACCATATGTACCCGGGCTAAGTGAAAAACTTAAAAGAATTTTACAGAGTAGTGGTCTAAAGCTAGCTTTAGAGAGTAGTTATACTTTAGGTAGTTTTTAAAAGTGAGTCTGTCAGATCCCATGCACTTGCGGAAGCTCTTATGTGGGACGTACTAACCAGAATTTGGAAATGAGATTATTACAGCATAAAGACTCTATTTCATCGGCTTTAAAGCAAGGTTCTAACTCTGAAGATTTCACTTCAGCCCTTTCGGAATATATTTTTATTTTTCCAAACCATTGTATTTTGCTCGATAATGTCTCTTTGATTTCTAGGGACCGGGGTTTAAAGCAAAATGTCCGTAAAACTCTTGAAATTAAGAACATTTTGTTCAAGAATATAGTTTTAAATTGTGACACAGGTGAATTCTATCTACGATAATTTATTGAATCTGCTAGAGTAAAGTTCTTCATCCAATGTAGTTAACCTCTGTGTTAGTTCATAAAACACTAATCAACCTGTTCCAAGAATGTCAAAGAGACTAGCTTCCGCTTCTGCTTTTAAAAGCATTAGATTATTAAACAATATGTTGTTTTATTTTATTTCGTATATAAACTATTATTTTTAATTGTTTCAGTTTAGTTTTACTACTGATGACGGTCACTGTATATGTGACCGAAATATCTAGTATTTTTTGTGAAATTTTATCACTTTTTATGAAAATCACTGTCTATTAAAAGGATTTTATTCCTATCTGAACTTTTATTTATTTGGTATTTTTTTGCCATTGATTGTTTTTAATTTGACAAAAAATTTCCGTTTTTAATTGACAAAAATTAAATTGACAAATAATTTGATAAAATTTTTTTTTTATTTTTGTTGCAAAAACAAATTTTTAGGCTCTAAAAAAGTATTTTTTTTTTGTCATCGGGCAACGTCTCATGATATTTGTGTATCATTAAAAAAGTGCCAGTTTGGTTATGTAGCAGTTTAGTCTGTTGTATGCATTCTTCCATCTGGAAATTCTCCATGGCTGCAATCTTCCGTTGATGCAATCTTCCACGAATGGAATTTTCTCTCAGATGCTTAAAAATTTTGTCCTTGGTGAGAATGATTTAAGGTGGAACGAAATCTTCCTTGGTACGCGTTGGGAGTGGGCCCCACAATAGATATAGAGATGACAAGTTTTTAATTGAAAATACAAACAATGATGCTGACAATAAAAAGATGACATACAGGACAGCAACTGATAAAAACAATGGCAATTTGTCCAGTGAAAGAAACAAAAACGCCGCTAAATTAACCTTGATAGTTTGTCAAATGGCAAAAAAAAAAAAAAAAAAAAACCACTATGACACTTTTAGGAATAACAGAAAAAAGAATCACATTTCTTTCAAGCGGTATTTTTTAGACATAGCAACACATATTTGTTTTTTTGCACGTTCTTAATAAACAATTAAAAATAATAGTTTATATACGAAATAAAATAACACAACATATTGTTTAATAATCTAATGCTTTTCAAAGCAGAAGCGGAAGTTAGTCTCTTTGACATTCTTGGAACCAGTTAACAAACTGGTGATCTTCTACCCCCCTTGTAGACCTCCGGCTTTTCATTTAGCCATGCCTCCCCTTCCTTTGGACGATAGTAAAAAGGCAAGCTTGGTGACCTGTGCTTCGTAAAACGTGACATGATCAACAATGATAATACAAAAAGATATAATAATTTACTGAATATAAGTTCAAATTTTGCGATAGCTTCTCATTATCTATTTTTTTAGGAACACTTTCAAATACTTTAGGGGTGGTAACAATGGATTCTCGTTCCGAAGAAGAGAGGAAGAGAAGACTTCGTGGATTGAGCTGCTCTTCTACTGACTGTGTACTTGCTGGTTTGGAGGGTTTCAAATACGGAATCAATGGTGGATTTACCTCCATTTTCACACAGACCTATGAAGGCAGTGTCAATGACGGATTAAGGATACGTTCTCCTATTCTTTTCGGGTTAGCCGGGTTCCAATATAAGTCGAATTTCACTTGTTCTATTGCCAAGGAATGAAAAAAAAATTGAGAGAATTCATTTGGATTGCTTCCGGTTCATTTCAGAATTGAAGAATTCTTTTCCCCCGCTGCAAGATTTTTTTTTCTCAATATAAGTAATAGCCTCCTCTTTATAAAAGGTAAAGAATCGTTTTTGACTTCACAGTCCCTACCGGTGGTGCTGATCTTCGTGTCATTGCTCTTCAGCCAGGAGGTGCAAGTAGAGGGGCTAGGAGCTAGCCATCCTGTGGTTTCGCACACCCTTCCTGCTTACCTTCCCCAGAGTTCTCCAGGTGCCCATTTAGAGTTGAATAGACCTCTTGTTTATGGGCTGGCAAAAAGTGTATTTGCCACTTGTATATATTTTTTGAAAGGATTGCTTTAATCAAAGGATTGTTTTTTTGTCTTTGAAGATTTCAGGGAATATCGCTTTCAATTATTATTAGCTAGAATGCATATACCAAGTTACTTCATAGCTTCTTCTTGTATAAAATTATCTTCTTAAGTATAATCTAGCTTTTGTCATAATTATTTTATTTTGAAGAACTTTGTGGTGCTACTTATACATAATTTGAGATTTGAAGCAGGAAGGCCTACTCAGATATTTCTAAGAAAGATGTCTAAGAACACGTATTGACGGAGTAGCAACAGTTTGATTTTTTCTTTTTTCTTAGAACAACTTTGGAAAGAAAATCTGGCTGAAAAGCGTTTTCCAACTTTGCCAAATCTTGCGCTCGGAAGGAATATCATTCAATATCATTGTTGGTAGTTTTTAATTTCTTATTAAGAGCGAATGTTTATATTTCATCGTTTGGGATTAACTGCTTCATCCCTCTCTTTTTCTTATATCCTTTTTAAACACAATTCCGCAAAAAAATCGCTAATCTCCTAAATTTTCTTAATTTCCTTGAACAATTTGTTTTGTTTTGTAATAAACTGCTCCACTCCTCCCGTTTTTAATATCCTTTGTAAACGCAATTTGCCGAAAAAAGAATCTGATATCCTAAATTTCCCAAAGTAATTTCATTGTTTTGGATAAACTGCTCAACTCCTTCTACAAGAGAGATTTTAAGAGAGACAAGACCGGGTTGATTTAAAAAAAGCAGTGACAGGCGTATTGAAACGTGCTAAAATCAACAACAAAACCTTAATTAATAAAAAACTCAGAATGTTTTGACTCCACATCCGTGAGACTTTATCAACAGAAAAAAAGAGAAACAAGTAAAAAATCTTATTTAATCATCTAAAGAAAAAGATAAAGAACAACACAAAACCGAGAAAAAATAACAAAAGACAAAAACTCACATCTTAATAAAACTTCCAAAGTAGGGCAACAACTCTAATCACAGATAATGCACCAAAATCTTTAGATATTTTTGGTTCAGATTGGCAAATAGGATCTATCAAAAATAAGATACTATTTTTATTTGAACAAAAACAAAACCCAGGTCACCACCCCTGATTAAATTTATGGGTTAAAATCCTTGAACTGTTTAGATGTGGCAATCAGGTCGACGAAACTCATGTATTATAAACTGAGTGAATTTTTTCATTTGCAATTTTAGCTGCTGTTTGTTGACTCCTGCCAGCTTTTACCTTATCTTGACTATCGCTTACATGGTTGTCAGCTGTTTGAGGACTATCATTTAAATTACCCCTACTGTTAGAAATTTTTACCTTCCCCTTAATTAAACTATTATTAATTGAACTAATTTTAAAATCCCCTTCGTTTCTGTTAATACTCTATTAATCCCCCCCCCCCCATAGATGATTCTCCTAATTTCAATAATTACTCTAAAGCTTTGTAAGAGACCAATAGACGTGCTATAATTTGAGTTTTGTCAAACAATATAGTATGATGAGAAAATTCAATTTAATGTTCTGCAATAGCTGTTTCACGCGTGTATGGGTTTAGCTTATATTTTAGTGAACAGTCAAGAGCATTGTCGTGTTTCTGTAGTATAGTATCTCATTTTTGTTGTGTCCGTACTCCATAAAATTTACCACAAGATGTGTTGTAAATTTTGGATTTACCGCATGATTTTTGGTAAAAGGTATTATGTATACTCACCGTTGTATGTTTTGTGGAACCCTATCTGGTCTATTCTGTAGTAGCGAGTCAATAGTTTGTCGAATTTTAAATGATGTTTTTATATTTTGATTGATTAGTTTTATTCTTAATTTCTCTGACAACCTTTGCACATACAGCAAATTTATATAATTTGTTTGTTGATTCGACCAATCATCTTCTAATATTTTTGTTCCGTTAACTTTTTTTCCGTTTTTTTAGAGTTGGGGGGCTGCCGCCCCTCAACCCCCGCTTCCGTATATGAAAGGGGCTGTGCCCTCCTCAACACCTCGCTCTTTAAGCTAAAGTTTGACCTTCTCACAACTCTTTTTTTTAAACAATAAAAACTTTAGCGTAAAGAGCGAGGCATTGAGGAGGGCACAGCCCCTTTCATATACGGAAGCGGGGGTTTGGGGGGGGGCAGCCCCCCAACTGCACCTCCTAATCCCTGTACGTTTTAAGGTTCGAACTTGTGACTCAGCCTCTGTAACTCTTTAGAAAACGTAGTTTTTTTTTCAAATAATTTCTGCACGTTTTTGTACAGTTTATAACTTATTATTGCTTGACTAACTGTTAGCTGATCTTTTGAGGAGTTAAAGATGGGGGGCTGCCGCCTCCCCCCCCGCTTTTGAAGATTCTTGTGTTAAGGCTTTTAATCCCTGAATACTCAAATCAAATGCACAGTAAGATTTGTATCCGCCGCCCCAGGCCCCATGTTATCAAAGCAGTGGAGACTTACCTGTAACCTGAAGGCCGACTGTGATATTCTTCTGGAGACGCCTGTTGAGCCGAAGGATTTGATAGATTGGATTTAAAAAAGAAACTGAGTTTCTTTTTTAAACTTTAAATTCAATATATAAAAAATTTCTCTGACGGAGAATCGAACTCGGATCTTCCGCCTGGCAGTCAGGAATAGCGACCACTGTACCACAGAGACATTACATTATTTTTACTCTGTGCGATGTATTTTGACGCAAGCAAATCCCCACAAAACTTGATATTTGGTTTTTGGAAAACAGGGAAGGAGTGATCGGATTGAGCTGAAATTTTAATGATAAGCTCCAGGCCCCAGGAAAGCTTATCCTCTAGATTTCAGCCTGATCAGACAACGTTAAAGGGCGGATGTGGTGGGAAAAATTAACATGGGCTCTTATAGGAAAACGAGGTTTTTCGTAAATGTAAATTCGGGGGATAATTTTTTCGGTCTGAAAATATCAAAAGGCCCTAACAGGTCGAATTCCGCTTCGAATGAGTCCTCATTCACTCGGATCCGTTGCCAACTCTGGCCTTTAGGCGTGGCTGATAAAAAAAGAGAATTGAACTTTAAGTGGCTATATTTGGTTTTTGGAAAACAGGGAAGGAGTGATCGGATTGAGCTGAAATTTCGAGGATAAGCTCCCGGGCCCTAGGAAAGCTTAACCTCTAAATTTCAGCCCAATCAGACAACGTTAAAGGGGAGCTGTGGTCGGAGGGTCGAAACTTCCGGCCCACTTTTACCCATGAAGAAAAAGTCGGAGGGGGTGAAATTTCGCACGTTTCTTAGTTGGAGCTTGGGCTACAAAATGCAATCACCGCTGTCTCTCTGCAACCACTAGGACCGGAAATCGCTTAACATTGTGGTGGGTCGCCTCTTTATAGAGGCACAAGTGTGCCTCCTTGACAGTAGAATGCTAATATGGAATTCTACGAGACATATAGCAATTTCTATTTTATTCTGGACCTTGTATATGTCTTTTCAAAGTGAGTGACATCTCCGTCACAGGATTATCTTGATTCTACGAAACATCCAGCACTTTCTATGTTATTATGGACATAGTATATACCTTTTCAATCTGAGTCAAAGCTCAGTCACAAGATTTTCTGGATTCTACTAGACATACAGCAATTTCTATGTTATTCTGTAGGGCATTATACCTTTGCCAAGAGATTTTCGCAATTTACCAGATTTCTAGTTCATGGTATATATGTCTTTTTAAGGATAAACCTGTATTATAAAACCAGCGTGTCTTGTTTCGCTGATAATAAATTCAATTATTTTTTGTATATATTCAAGTTTCAAATTGGGATTTTCAACAGTTTGAATAGTTCAATCAACCTATTAGTATCGATATTTTTGCGATCATTTACATAGATATGGAATATTCTAAGCAACTTCTGGTGAGTAAAATTTTATCATTATTATAATAAAAAGAAATTGTCTCGTCATTAAGTTAAGGAAGAATTACCTTCCTCACACTTTTTTTTCACCGTGTTGTAACCTCATTTAAAAAGCTTCCTTCTTTTAAATATTAAACGATCCATGTATTTCAATTTTAGTAAATATTCAAAAAAAGAGAGGCATGTTCACTTTGATTTTGGTTCATTGTATATGAAAAATTAAAATAGAATTTGCATATTAGTTTCGGCAGATATGAAAAGTTGCCACCCTCCTCAATATGTTGCTCTTTACACTAAAATTCGAGGGGGGGGGGGCAAGATGGAACAATGGCACATTCTGTGTGTTTTTATCTTTATTTGGTGGGTATTCAAAAGCGTGGATTTCTGTTAAATAAATGATTCTTGTATGTGCGATTCAAGAGTTTCCTTTTATGTTCAAATTAAACGATACGTATTTGATGAAAGCAAAAAGGGGATTTAACAGATGATTAAGTAGCTTTTATAAAAAATTTAAGACAGGGAAGGGGTCAATGTATCAATTCTAGCACGTTCATTGTAAGGTAAAAAAAAAAGTATTTCTTCATTAAGGAATTTATGTATTAAGTTGGAACTTTCAGAGAGTGCTTAAAAGGGAAGGTTGAGTTGCACGAGGGTTCAGTAAAAGGGGATATAGTTACATGGGGGTCGAGGGCAATTTATCTGTAAAAGAGGGCTTATTATTTCATTATAAATTTTTCTTCTTTTTTTAAGGATGTTGAGCTGGATTCATGCCCTCCCTCTGAAAAGAGACCAAGACGATCAGTCATCAGATTTGCTAATTCCAATGCACGTTCGTTGGACCGGCCGGGAGTCTCTATGCAACCTAGCAAGAAATTGGAGTCAGCCTCATCTGAACAAGATGGAGGGAAAACTCCTCTTCACGCATTGCCAGTGGCTTCTGATGTATAAGTACAGCCAGAATTTGTAAATGTATATTTTTTTCCCCGTATTTTTCGAATATAAGACAAATTTTCTCAATTGCATAACTTAAATTTGTTTCTAAGATATTCTATGTTATTTCATTAACAAAATTATAATTATAAAAAATAATTTTTGTAAAACAGAAGTAAAAAATATATCATAAAACATTACCTTGTAATTTATAATTCAATAATAAATTAAGTATATAAAAAAGATATATATCTAAACAAATAAACATGTAACTTTTTTCAGTCGAACGTTCTTTAACTAGGCTATATGTTGTATGGATTTAATACGTTTATAAAATGTCCAATCGAGACGGGTGAATTTTTAATCCTACAGGTATTAATTGGAATTCTAATCAATCGCTTCAAAAGTGAGTTTATCTTCGACAAGATATTAACACGACAAAAAATGATTCTTAAAATTTGTTTTTGACAAGTATTTGAGACTGAAATTCCAGGGTCGATATAATACACACTTTCTATGTGAACATTATTGTGAAGTCATCTCCCATAATTCGAAAGAGCTCCAATCCTTCTACTCCAAAGTAAGCTCCCAGCCTCCAAAGGCCCCCGCCCCCCCCTAAAGCACTAATAGATTAAGCGCTACAAGTTTCAGAATCGACTTTATAGGTCAAATTATATCACGGGAAGAGGGTTTTAAAATTCTCCTTCCCTCCAAACTAAAATTTTATTTTAAAAGCCTTTTAAATATCCTCCCCCCTCGTCTAACGTATACTCTAAGAATAAAAATTCGTTTTAGTTACTAAAAAGATACATATTTTTCAAAATGTTAATGTTTCATGATTAAATAAATACGAAAATTTAAAATTTTTTCTTCTTTTAATTTTTAAAATTGTGTGTAAATGAATATAAAAAAATAACATATTTTATAAGCTTTATAATAATATTGGCTATTTCGAATTTACTTTAAAATCTTTTTTTTCTACCTGTCAATGAAATTTAATTGGCATTTGATGATGAAAAATTAAGCATGGTTAACTCCAGTATATAGCCGCGAATATAGATCATACTCTAGCATGCAGGATTGATATATACTAATGACTGGACAAAGAGTTGCTTTCACGATATTTTTGTGGTTACATCTAGGCGAAACACCTTGCATTGGGATACTTATAAAAAAGAGGATCTGGACTGGGTAGATGGATTTATGCATGAACATTTAGGCGATGTTACTGAACTAGGTTCTCGTAAAGAAATTACGTCGCAGGAAAATACAGGCTGGCTAGATCAATCGTCAGGGGGTATTAATAATTCTGATCCACCCTCCAACAGTCCGCTTAATAATACAACAATGCAAATTTTTAAGCCTAGTTCTTACGGAGACATTTTTAATAACAACTTTACTAGTAGCGACCAAACAGGCACGGGGCTTGAGAATACTGCTATATCCCTGGACATGCGTAACTTTTATTTTTTAGAATCTGCCCTAGGTCATTTGCAAACATACAGGGTATTTTTTAGCCATCGTAATTGAGCTATGAAAAATATTGTCACTTCTAATCTGGCTGGTATCCAGCACTGTATCAATAAAATACAAGCGAATACAGATAGTAGTAGTCATAATTGGAGGGGCCAAGGGGGACTTAAACCAACAGTTACTAGAAAAGTTTACTTACAGAAGGGGATATCTGGGGATCTTTTCTATTTCAATTTTTCAACTGGCAAATAGACTTTTTACCCCGGTCTAAATGAATTTGAAGAAAACCTTTTCAACTGGGTAAATAGGCTAATTTTAACTTTAGACAGATTTAATGAGAGGGGAAGTTGGTCCACAATTTTATAAATTGAACTAATGGATTTGAATCTCAGTAGATTTTAAAAAAAAAATTATCTTTTGGGGGAGGACAGGGTAAAAAAATAAACTGCCACCCAGGTTTATCTGATACCAAAAGGGTTCAAAGCTTCAAATTTGACATAGGACTTCAGAGCTTTAAGTACGCGTTTTTAATGGCAGCCCACAAGAAATTATACAATAAGTCAAAAATAACAAGTCTCGAAAGACTTACTCGAAACGGTGAAAAAATGTCCCTAAAGTAATTTTTTATTGTTTAGTAGTAATTTATTGGGAGTCATTGATAGAAATAGGAATATTATATAAAGAAATTGAATATGTTGGGGGGGGGTGGGTGATTCTCATAATGACACTTATTGGTTCAATGGGGGAAAAACCGAATAAAAAAGGAGTTGTGTACGCGATTAGGGTATTGACGAAAAATAATGATAAAAAATTGGACTGGGGATATCTAAGAACCTCCTACACATGAAAGTTCCTATGGTCATTTTTTTCCCGTTACTATAACTGATTGAACCTTATGCCAACGTTAAGACAACGGGGAACGTCTCAATTGTTTATTGTGTATTTCCCCCTTTAGATATGAGCGAACACGCTCAGATCACATGAACCATTGCAAAATTCACGGGAATCAACGAAGTGAAATGCCGGCAGAAGGCAAAGATACTTTAAAAGGGAAAAATTTTCAATAGTCTCTGCTGCAATTCGATAAAGAGTGTTCGAACTTTGAAACAAGACTGAATGAGGCATCAGCTCCAATAAAGCCAGATATAGACAAGGACCACGAACTAGTTGCGTGTTCTTATGCAGATGCCCGTTGTGATTGCAACAATAAAATGCAATTGGAAGAGTTTTTGTGACTATGGATGAAGAGGGCAGTATGGAAAAGCTATTGGTATCTTTAATAAAAACAGCAAACAGGGCAATTTCACGATTACGTCACACCAATTACCCAATGACATTGTCAGATAAAGAGCAACTGGCGCTGGAAAAGGGGACAATTTTTTGGGTATGTAAGTACACTCGTGCTTCAAAAGATTTGGTCCAGAACCACAATCATCTTACTGACCCCAATTCAACGGGAAAAATTAAATATCGAGCGCGGGTTCACAGTTAGAGTAATTTAAAAATTCAACAGCAACTTTTTTTACCGGTTTTTATACAAAATGCTAACTAAGATCTGAAGTATATGCTAGTACCTGCACTAGCACATCTTAAAGAAATGGAACAAAAAATGATGCGTGGGTGATAGACAGCTTTACCGACAAAATCATACCTAAATCAGCGGAAAAGTTGCTCGTTTTGGAATTTATGTGGAAATTTGTTGAAGCCGGCATTGAGTACACGAATAAAATTCGCTTTTTAGATTCCTACAGTTTTTTACCTAAATCATTGAGTAAATTAATTCAAGTGCAGAAGAAAGATGACGGCAGCAATGCTTTCCCCCCTCTCAAGCAACAATTTCTATATGATTTATATAACTTGTTGATGGTCAAGGGCATATATCCTTATGACCATTATTGCTCCATGTCGAGATTCACCAAGGACACTGTTCCTCCTATCGAGTTGTTTTTTGCCTGCCTATATTCTTGGATGTGCACCCCCGAGAAACACAGTTTCTCTAAAAAAGTTTGGGCTGCGGAAGGACTTAAAAATGGGTTTGGCTGTTACAGGCAGCAGTTGATGAGTAACGTTTTAGATCTATTATACGTTAAGTGTAAAAATACAGACGAACTCTCTTAGGAGTTTAATCTTGATTTGGGTTATTATTTTTCTTCGCCTCATCTAGTGATGGACATCATCCTAAAAATTAGTGGGGAAAAAATTGGGCTAATTACAGACATTGATCAGCACCTGTTCATAGAAAGATCAATGAGGGGGGGTTTTGTATTTCACGGGGACCGGCTCTTGGAAACTGATCCAATGGGGGAGAAGACGGGGACAAAATTAGATGCAGTTTTCCTTGATATGAATTTTACGTAACCCTCGGCCATGTCCAGTTATATGCTACCTTGCGGTAACTGAAACTAGGCTACCTATTTCCCATAACTGACAGTGTCGAGGAGACAAACCTAGTTGAATTGTTTTTCTTAATTGATGGAGAGATGTTATACCAGATTAACGATCCAGTAAAGGATTTTGTCTTCACATGCACCAAAATACCTGTGACCAAATACCCTATTAGCTCTCAAAATAGGAGTTTATTTAAGGATGATGAAATTCATTGAGAACTAACAAAACAAATACAATTTCCTCACTTTCTGCCGAAAAAAAAACATAGTTGTACATAAATTATATTCAAAATTTATTTTAAAAAAATGCTTAAACTTAACAAAAGTTCACCAATAATCCCGGTTTGGTCCAAAACCTTATTTGAAAGCGTATCTTGACAATTTTTTCAACAAACACTCTACAATGCAAAAGAAAACTAAAATAAAAACTTATAAGGCCCTTATGAATCTATTACTCGGTGCTACGTGTAAGAGTGTCTGGAATAAGAATCGTTTCTACGTTGTGACTGATACCGTACAATATGCTCGAATTATTGCCGATCCGTTATTACACTTCCTTCACAATCATCGGCCCGGACATGGTACTTTTTAATAGGAAAAAAAGACGCATTGTCTTGAATAAAAATATTGCTGCAGGCAGTGCTATCTTGGAGATCTCAAAAAAGCTCATGTTGGAATTCTACTACAATGTGGCTAGGGTACAGTGGCCTGAAATGGGGCAAGCTCTCGGCCCGGGGGGGGGAGGTGGCCGCCGCCAGCGGGGGGCGCACCGCCACAATATCAAAGTTATCTTTTTGACTTAGAGCAGATTTTTTTGTAAATGTTTCATTAAAAAAAAGTGATATTTTTTTCAAGTGTTCTCTAATTTAATGTTGTATTTTTTTCTCTATAAATAAACAAAAAAAGTGTTTTTTCTCTCTGTGCACCCATGTAAATGTTGTATTTTTTTTTATTATAAATAAATTTAAAAAAGTGTATTTTTTTAAGTATTGTTACTTTGTACGTATATAATAAAAGAAAAATATGATTCTTTATTCGTCTTCTTCTTGGAGAACAGAGTAGTAGTAGGGAAATTACTTAGTCATTAGAAAATTAGGGTCTACAGTTAGTTGTCCAGGTGAACTGTTGAAGGGAACATGTATCAATTTAAAACACAATTCAGATCATTTCTGTGTGGGCCCTCAATGTCGGGCAAAACAACACTCTTAACTAAAATAATTAAAAATTGCGATAAAATGCTTGCGGAAAAACTAAAAGAAATCTACTTTTGCTCTTGTATTTGGCTGGAGTTATACGATAAAATTAAAGCAATTGCATTCACTACGGGTTTGGTGAAGATACAATTCATACAGGGACTTGATGTTTTCAGCATTATTGAACCAACTCCTGGCTGATCATTGACGATCTGGCTGAATCTATTGAACAATGGTCCCAGCAAATGCTGCAATTGTTCACCGTTCGCTCTCATCATGAACATATTTCCGTTACTCCGGTTCTACACAATCTCTTTCATCAGAGCAAATGTATGCAAACACTTGCTTTGAACTGTACCTCCTGTATCATCTACAGAGTTGTTCGTGATTCTAGCTCACTAATAAACCTCAAAAAACAAATCTATCCAGGGACCCCTAAATATCTGCTCTTGGCATACAATCAGGCAACTAATAAACCCCACAGTTATATCCTATTGGATCTTAATCAAAATACACCCGAGGATCTGCTTGTAGTCAGAGATATTTTTGACAATGAAATTACAGTATATCTTCCCGTGAACGCTAAAAAGACCTATTAGTCGCTATCATGACACTGAAGAAACTACATGAAAATAGGCACTTGTTTTCAGTTCTAAGCACTTCAAAACCTCAGCTTGGAAAAGCAATGCTCAAACATGGCATTGACAATGATTTCATTAATCTAATATCTGAACTTTGTTTAAATTTGACCGAGGGCAATGAACAACTACTAAAAGAAGTTAAGCAACCGGCAAAGCAACATTATTCCATTGTACATACTTGAGCTTCTAAAAAGAAAGGAAAGGGTTTTAAAAGGCAATAAATTCCCCAGGCAGGTGGTAGCTTTTTCAAATTTTTACTATCAGTTATTGGAGGCCTTCTAGATGGTGATTGCTATATTGCAAGATCCAATAAAGATACTCCAATAGAACTCAATCATTCACCCATGGAACATTATGAGAACGATTGGAGCAAACTTCGTGACAATAAAACTATTGAGGATGATAAAAAACTGCTTGTACTTCAAGGTATACTTCACCGAGTGGACAAATACAGGTCCTATATGTTGAAGCCCACTGCTGCTGCTGATCCCAAAAAAGAGTCATCTTCTCATGAGTCTGCTGCTAGAACACAATTAAAGACGAAGTAATTGGATTTTTTTGTATTGAAAATCGGAATTCTAACGCCTCTCTAATATCGTCAAAAAAGTAAACGACTCTTAACCTATCTCTTGGAAAGTGGTCATATTTAAGTTTAGAGCAATGGGGAAAGGATCATAATTCAGGGCAAGATATATAATTTTCTCGATTTTACGCATTGAAGTTTTACAAGTAGTTAAGTACTATTTTCATTTGGCAATCGTCATTGCGACTTTCTACGCACAATAAACCACAAAATAAGTAGGTTTGGCGACATAAACAGTCTAAAAAAATTAGTATAGCGTGCATCATCAACATTAAAATATGAACTTGAAGCAAAAGAAGAATTTAAATCAATTTTGGAAAAATACTAGCACATCACTCGTAGGTAGACAAAAAGAAAATACTTATTAAGTCAACGTCACCACCACCAACAGCCAGTATACAAAAGGGTAGCGGACATTACACAACGTGTTTACGTTCAAAATGGCTGAAGTTCTGAAAGGTGTTTATGAAAATATTGGCGAAGTGGGGAGTTTAAGTTCCCCCACCACTCTTTCCAAAGTCACGGGTGTTCGCACTAAAAGTGTACGAGAGTATCTACAAATTGGATCAAGTTAGACTCTGTGCAGAAATCGAAGGCTTCGTGCCAATGAATGTCAAAAAACTAAAGCCTTTTACCCTTTTGCTTATAATGCAAGCAGATCTCCTGACTCTAAATGAGCTTCAAAGACGTCAAAATATACCGTACAAGTACATTCTACTTGCAATTAGTGTTTTTAGTCGCTATGCATATGCAAGTCCATTACGATCAAAGAGAGGTGTTGAAGTTACTCAAGCCTTTGAAAGTAGTCTATGAGATTATTCATATAAAAAATTCAAACGGTTACTAGTAGGGAAATCGTTATTACTCATTTTGAGAGAGCTCTAGAGTAATAAAATACACAGCTATATCATAGTCAAAGCACTAGTAAGGCCTCTGGGACTGAACTATTTTCGAGAACTATCTGAATTATAAATAAAAGGATTTTCCCTTTGAAAATACACTAGCAATAATTCATTTGCGTGATAAAATCATGCTGATAAAAATTCCTCAGACTCACAATCCTTTGTCCAACTCTACGCAGACAGAAGAACACCATTAGGATCACAGCACAATTGACACCCCACTAAGAAAGACCTCCGAAGAAACAGTTTTCAAGAAGAAAAAAATTACAGAAGGGTTGGTGGTAATGTTCAAATTAGTAGAACAACTAACGTTTTTGAAAAGGGGAATTACTTGTGGTCCATCGAACTTTTTAAAGTGGCAAAAATCCTTGACACTAAACCCATAACTTATTGCCTGCGTGATACCAAAGATGAAGAGATTCTCGGCGGCTTTTATGACTATGAATTGCAAAAAGTAAAAATGCTAGTGAAATCTACCAAATTGAAAAGATATTAAAGACACGTACTCGCAGGGGTAAGAAACAGTTACTTGTTTGCTGGCTAGGATACAACTCTGATTTTGATTCTTGGATCAGTGTTGAAGATATTGACAATGCCCCATGATTTTTATGTAACATTCATGTCCAACGTTTCCGATCCTCTCTACAATGACTTGAATATGACAAGTGATTTTTGGACAAAACTCTCACCCGCCGTCAAATTTGACGGTGCATATGAAGTGGCTCTTGTCGACTGTATTATCAAAAATACCTATGACTTCCTGAGAAAGGATCGTGTGTATGATATAAAAGTTATACCATTCGATTGGACTATGAATGGGTTGGGCTATGTCGACTATGAATGGGTTGAAGCACTTAAATCTAGTGACTATCCACATGTCAGATTTAAATATGTTGAATATGCTAATGGGTTTTTTGTGTCGGAAAATCAACATGAAATTCTCAGCCCACAGGAATGTTACTTTCTCCTCTAATTATTCGGTTGAAATTAGTTGGATATACACTCTCGGACCTGATTCCCCTGAATCAGTTGTATTCAGTGTCAAATCGAAAGCAGTCCATGTCATTAAACCGACTATGACATTGGAAAAAATGCTGGCGCTGTTTTTAGGACGACTCATGTTATTTTTGCCGTAAACCCACCTTGGTTCGCCTTAGCATCCAGCTTTTATTTCTACGCCTCTGGTGATTAGTTGATGTGAGTTGTTCATTAAATTGTCCCCCTCCAACGTGTACTTGAACGAAAAACAACTCACCAAAATGTTCCTCACTATCATATAAGTAATCTTCATTATGTTCATGTAAACACTTCGTATTTGGAACTCTGTCAGTTAACACTAAGAAGTGAATTGGGTGATCCTCTAGCAATAACAAAAGGCTTAGCAGTGATTACATGTCATTTTCGACCCATTGTCAACGACTACGGTACAATCACCTAAAATGAACAATAGAAGAATTCCATTTGTCTGCCCCGATATTGACTGTTATGTTGGTGATTTGAGTCCACGTCAAATATGCAATGGATTGGAATACTACAAGGGGCGTACTAGAATGTCTGGCTATGGTCTTGGTAGTTAGTTTGCTAGGCTATTTCGTTCTTCACTACCCCTTGCCAGAAAATATCTTGTACCTGCTGCGTCAAATTTTGCTGCCTCCACACTACATGACTTGGGGTCGGGCAAGAATTTCAAGGAGAGTGTTAAGGAAAATATTAGATATTCAGCAAGAGTCGTTGGTGAGAAATTAAAATCTTGACAAAACGGGGAGACATTG
Organism: Artemia sp. Qi Xiang Cuo; assembly: GCF_049724085.1. Lineage (NCBI taxonomy): Eukaryota > Metazoa > Arthropoda > Branchiopoda > Anostraca > Artemiidae > Artemia > Artemia sp. Qi Xiang Cuo. The sequence goes on from NC_142809.1 coordinate 35,876,531, forward strand.
AAAAGGAGGTGTTCGCATCATTCACTCATCAGTCTTTACCCAGGCAGGAAGCAAAGGACATCAACAAGGACTTTGAGAAATAAAACAACGAAGGCCAATAAGAAGAAGAAGAAAAAGAAAAAGATTGTTAGATCAAAGAAGGATTTCTTCTCTTAAGATGACTTATCTCCCCCACAAGGAATCATATCCATCAATCAGTTCCTCATTGAATGTCTTCAATGCTTAAAATGTTGATGTCAGTGTCAAGTATGACTACTATGAACAATTTCATCCCCAGCAACCCCTCTTGGAAAATATACACTTTCAAATATTTTCGCATGAAGACTTTCATTGATTTGTCATCAACATTTATCGATTTAAATGTCGTGGTGAAGAAAAATTCAGATAACACAACTTCAAATGCCGGCGATGGTCTTTCCTATGAAAACTGTATTCTACACAACCTATTTAAACAAATTTATGTATTTATTAATGGTACATTAGTGAGCACTAGCAATAATTTATCAAACTATGCAAGCTACATACAATTTATGATGATGATGCCAAAAGCGCACAAGGAGATGAGAGGACAATCATCGGGCTTTGAATATCGAACAGGTTTTGATAATGATGGTGATTTTACTCCTGCAGTGACCCGGTAGAATCATCTAGTTGGAAAATTAAATCATAAGATATTCAATATATCCCAATGGTTATCCCCCAATGTCAATATTGAATTGAAGTTACAGATGGCGTCATCAAATTTAATTTTGAGGAAAACACTTTCTGCTCCAGCCGATTCAAACTTCAATATCACATCGGCAATTCTCTACGTCCGAAAACAACAAGTTATGAGCTCTGTTGCATTGGCAGTGGAAAATCTAAGAGCCAATGGTAACAACATTAAACTTCTTGTTCCCCATACAATCACCAATCAACGTCACATTGCCACCGGTTCTCGTAGCTATAGCGATTCGTCCTTTATCAATGGAGAAATCCCATTAAAATTGGCTTTGGCCTTTGTGAAGAGTGGCAGTGCCGTTGGATCCTGGACTGAATCCCCCCATGATTTTAATTTTTTTGGTCTATCTAGACTTGTGTTCAAAGTGAATGGTATTCCACTGTACACTATATCATTTGAAAAAAAATCCTTTAGAATTCTGTACGAGTTGACCATGCAATCCGTAGATCATGAATCTCAACTATTTGAGAATGAAAGAACGGATTCCATGTTTTCAAAAAATCTTGGGGTCATTGTTTTGGACTTGTCGGGCGCACGGGATATGAGTATAGCTCGAACTGGAACTGAGCGTTTAGAGTGTACATTTCCCAATGCTCTGGCTGAGAGTACCACGCTAATATAGCTGAGCCAATTTGAAACCTATTGGAAAATGACAACCAATGGCAGCGTTCTACTAGATCTTGCACCATGAACACAAACCAAATAATCGATGTATTTAGTATGGATCCATACATGTCCCAGTACAAGTCCTATTGCATATCTTCTGACTTCATTGAAAAAAGTCCAAGTGTTAACACTTCCCTAATCATTTTTCATAGCAGGCCATCAACTTTGACTATTAGCCATGGGCAATGCATCATTCGGACATCCAAGAAAGTTGAATTTTTTGATCCTTTTAGGTTACCTTATAAATTCTAAGCGCCATACATTAGCAACTTTATTAAACGCAGGAAGAAAATAATTATTAAAAATCAACGAAGAGTAAATGATTTAAAGACTGAGATATGTGGCGTTCATACACAACTAGATTGCCTATCCAGATGCTATATCAACACCTAAAAGCAGTCTCTCAGTATATACGTTGACGTACCCTGATTGAAAGACTTTTTTGGTTATACTATGAGCAAAATTGCTCATTCTGATGATTTTAGGGCCATAAGACTGAAACTTTCCAAGGATGTATTTGAAATTGTTTATTAATAAAAAAAAAATTATATAAATGATAAAACGACTTTTCTACTCTTTTATATTTAAGAGTGAAAATTTGGTTGACACATCCTCTACCTTTTCTAAAACCGCACTGTTCTTCTCTTAAACCTTTATTTACTGAATCACACAGTCTAAAAAGTATCATATTACTGAGTAATTTACTACCTACAGAGGCCAGATTAGTGCTTCGATAATTACCACACTCACTTTTATCACTTTTCTTATAGTGGCTTAATTAAGGTTCTCCTAAAATCATTCGGTACTTCCCCTTTTTCAAAAATCATATTCATAATATTCAGTACCTTATTTCTATCCTCAGAGCCACCATATTTAAGAAGCTCATTTACCACACGATCAGAACCCAGGGCCTTATAATTTTTTAATCCTTTTAGTACTGTCGCTAGTTCTTCCTCACAAAACAAATCTTCCTTCACATCCAAGGTATCACAAACTTTTTCGTTTTCCTCTATATCTTTTCCTGTAACTCTATCTCGGTTAAGCAAATTCTCAAAATGTTCGGGCCATCTCTCTTTAGTTTTTTCCCTATCGCTAATTGGGGCCCTTTTCTTATCTTTAACTGAGCCAAGTCCGGCTTTGCTAATCCCTCTCAATTTGTTAACATGCCAGTACAATATGTTACTATTATGCCGTCTAGCTGCATCTTCTAGATCCTCGGCAATTTTATCTATGGCCTTCACTTCACATCTCCTTAGTTCATATTTTAATGCTTTTTCCACTTTCTTTACATTCCTTTTGTTTTCATATGATCTATCACTCAGAGAATTCTTGTACAAGTCATTTCTTTTTTCTATTAAACATAAAGCTTTTTCACTAGTATTCTTAGCTGCAGTTCTAGCTTTCTTCCCTAAGACACCCTCAGCGACTTCATAAATTATTTTTCTAAAATTATTCCAACCATCTTCCACATTATCAAATCTTAAACTCTCAAGTTTAGTATTCATCTGTTCCTGGAAAGTTTCTCTCAAATTTTCATCCTGGAGTCTACCAACATCATAACTTTCCGGGAGGTAGCTATCCTTCCGATATTTCAGCTTTAAATTAACCCTTGACACTGCTAGATGGTGATCTTTACTTTTAACATCAATAATGACACTCCTCTATACCCTAGCATCTTGTCTTGATCCTGCCAGTCTTCGGTTTACTATAACATAATCAATAAGGTTTGCTGTCTTACCATCACTTGAATACCATGTTATCTTATGAGCCATTTTATGACCAAGCACCGTATTTGTTATAACTAGATTGTTATACCTACAAAATTGCAAATGTCTGTATCCATTACTGTTTTCTTTTCCTACACCAAATTTACTTAGGCTAGGATTCCATCTATCCTTATTTCTACCGACCTGGGCGTTAAAATCTCCCAGTAATAACATCATATTTCTACCCGGGATCCTGTCTATTTGCTTCTGTTACTGTAAGTAAAATTCATCCAAGTCACTAGTATCTCCATCAGTCGGTTCTACAGGGGTATATACTACTATAACTGATAACCTGAAACTTTTAGTCATAAAATTCTTTCAACAAAACCTTATATGCACCCAGGGCATAACTTAAAACCCTAACCCCGAGGGCTTTGGGGGAGGGGAAGGGTTGTCACCCTCAAAGACCTAATTCCCAAAACTTTCAACTCCGTTGAATAAAAGGTGGGCATGAGAGGGGGGTTAGTTGCCCTCAGATAACTTTCGACTATCAAA